>NC_091122.1:34319289-34484289 GCF_040183065.1 Periplaneta americana
CCCACGCTCCATCACCAGAGATAATTTTAGAAAAAACATTCAACATTTTCTAGATGACAGGTATGATTAACTCAGACTCGCGGATTCACATGCTGGAAATCTTACACCGCCTAGTTGTCATACAGTTCTGATTTCCATGCGATATATCGGTACGTACAGCAGGGGCGATCGTTCTTCGGTATCAGAAAGCGTTGCGCATATGTTTAATAATGAGTTACAGAACTTGAACTTCCTGTGCATGCTCAGATAAAATTGAACATTCAAGACCGATTTCACCAAAGTTCGCCAGTTTGATTGGCAAGCATCAAATTAACAACTGCTGTTTTTTTAACGTCTCGTTAAAACAGAAGCCGTTCCATTAACATCGATCAACAAATAGCTGACCACTCGGCAGTTTGACGATCTTCTAGTTTAACTGTCTTATACAATGAGTAGCTCGTTTACAAGTCGTGTGTATATTCCTTACTAATAATCACAACATACGTCGTGTATAACAGCACAACTGTTACACAGCTACGTCATAGTGCCGTGTCAAGTATCGATAGTACAACTGGCTCTGATCGATTACCACGCTATATTTTGGTCAAAGAGTACATGCTAAGCAATATTATTCTAATTATTCTATGCTCTTTGGTTTGTTCTTCTGTGGTTACAAGGCAACCATCATCATAAAATGACAGTCGATGCGAACAGCTGTTAGAGGGGCGGCCATTTTTTCTCTATATACAACACTTAAAGAAGGGGTTTCGTGTATATAACTACTGCAAAGGGATTCCCATTGTATAGTTACAGACTGTTTATACATCCATCGCTTATGCATGGTTTATTAGTAACGTTTTCTGTCTCAACTCTGTGTAAGTCTCGTATAAAACTATACCGGTTTATTAGTAAGACCGCAAGTGTAAAGGTACGTTTTCCTCTGTGCGACTATCGCGATGATCGTTCAACGATTATTGTTGAACAATAATCGTTGGTTACCATTTTGCTCGGAGCGTCTGCGATTTGTTGATTTTTCACTAGTCCCGTGTTTTCATTCGCAATCGCATCGTTCTAGAGGAAGGTTGTGTTTAACAGAATGAGTTTAATGAGTAGACGTAAAAGATTCCTTAAATGCCTTTTGATTGAGGAGATGGAAGACGACGAAATACTTCTCCATACGTATGGAGAAAACACCGTCTATTGGAGCTCAAAAATGAAGAGAGACTGTATAAAAAATTTAAATAACTTAATTAATAACTTAATTTTCCAACTTTATTGACAAACTCAGCCCATATATTGTCCTTGACCCTTTGATCCTTGTAGGACGCATGTGACAGCTGCCACAGTGAGGGATGATTCGCCACTTCCTCGAGAAGACTTTCATCATCCGCGTCAAAAAACGAAGGAGCCATGATACACGTCTTTCTCACAACAAACGTTAGCGACTGACGATTATATTCAACCTTTTCCTGAACGACTATTCAAGACGTACGATCGTCGTTAACGACTCTAGCGGCAGTCGCTCGAAGGAAAACAGCTCAATAGGAAATACAAAGAAATAGTGCTCAACGATTATCGTTGCACTATCATCGTTGAACGATCATCATAATAGCCGCACCGAGGAAAACGTACCTAACTGGTGTCGACGAAACAATGACTTTTATAAGGTAGTTTATTGCTACAAACTTCCCTTATTGAAGGGTCGCCACAGGAACGAAGTGTCGTAAATAATTAAATTTAACCCTTTCCAGCATAGTGGTTATTCAGAAGAACCACAGTCTTCTTTCTTCCTAAATTTTATGGCACAGATATTCCACCAAGGAACCAGCTCTTGAGTATACATAGAGGTGTCCTCTGTGTTCTGAAATTGTGTGGAGAGTTAAAATGTCGAAAAAGACTGATCGAAGCTTTGTTATGATCCATGATATGAAAAACATAAAAAATTAAATTGCTCTGCAAAGGATTAACAAATATAAAATGTTTCGTTTACGAACTAAAATATGAGGTTTACAAAGCCTTTTTTAAATTATACATAAGTTATCAACAGTAATCTCGCTAGAGGTTTTGATTTGTCTAGAGAAAATCAAAACTCGAGTGGGATTTAATTGACTTATACGATTAGAAGAAAGTATATAAAGATTAGAAGTAACAAAGTACTCCAATACAAAAAAATATTAATTGGCTTACGAAAAATGTATTATTGTACCATCTCAACATTATGCTAAATGGCAGTAGTGTTTTATGATTATGTTTTCTTGTTATCAGTTGTGCCAACTATGGAATCTTCATTGAACTCTGTGGACGGTTACTAGTCAAGAAGGCTTTGTGGATTCAGTTTCATTTTTATTAAAATATTTGCATTCCACTTCAATCATCCGGATCCCAGTAATCAACGTCACTTGACAGATGATTTTCAATAAATCTTAGTATTAAACAATCTCTGATACGTGACTATCCGTAATATCATATAGCAGAAGTTATAACAAACATAACTTAATATAAACAAGTGTTACAAAAGTTTTAATTAGGGATGATGAAATAAACAAGAATCGTTTTAATTAACGATGATGAAATAAAAAATAAACATGAATAATTTTAAAAGAAACAATTATTGAAAGTATAATTTTCAAATTTGAATGTTTTAGTGGTTGGTGGTTCAGTTGATGTTATATTGGACGTGTGCGTAAAAGAAGTGAACTCGTTGCTGTACATGGTGTATCCCCCATCTTATTCACGATTTCCGAATGGTGCTCTTCATTTATTTGTAAATAGGGTTTCAGGGAAGATGCACAGCTATGACCAGTGATCTTTATTAATTATTGTTCTTGAATGCCAATGCGAGTATATATTTGAAAGTGCTGTGCATCGACTGGAGTGGTTTGTAATTTTCTGTTTTTTTTTTTTTTTACGTCCAGACCAGTGCAGTTTGAAATGTTGGCAAACAAAAAAACAAATGCTAGGGTAGTTATAAAAATAAACAAATGCTAGGGACGCGATAAAATTGTGCGATAAGCAGCCATGACTGGTTGAAAGACGTAGTAAAAGTGTAATAGTCATTATAATCTTTAATCAGTCCTTAAATAAAACAAATTAATTGTTAAATCTATAAAAGTAGATGGTTTCTCAAAATTGAAACAGATCCCTTAATAGCGATAATGACCAATCTAAGGAGGAGTGCTCTATCCAATTCCATTGATAGTAAGGAATTAACAAAAATTTTTGGAATGGTTCCCCGTGCCTAAACCATCAACCCCGTTACTGTCACATTGCGTCTACTGTGCCTATCTCGGCTGAAAAGCTTATAGATGCTCTATGTCCCGTCCGATAAACACCTGTATACGTATATGAACGAAAAATATACGAGTATTATGTTGGTGCGTCCGGTCACAGAAAAATTGTCGTATAGCGAAGTTTCTTTTCTATCCTGTACAAGCAGTAACATTTTTGTAGTGTCCAATTTCTCCCATCGTCATCGGCCCTTGAGGATTCTGTTAATGGGTGAATTCTTACATTACTTTTATTAAACAAAAATTATCCCTAATTCCATCTTCAAAATGCCGTCCTTCAAACGTCGTTAAATGTAACCTCCTAGAAGCAGAAAAATATCCTAGTTTACCCAGACGACAAAACAGGAACGGAGTGGATTAAGAAAGTACACTGTAAGAAGTAGACCCAGCCTGTTCCATCCAGTTCACACCCCTAAATCTTCTTTAACACACGCTGACATCACAGTGTCCTCGGTTTAATCACTCTAACAATTCTTAAGTGAAGAATTTAAACCTTGCATTTCCTTATTGTTCCATCTTTCACATTTTCTTAAGAGTTCATTTCATTTATCTTAGAATATTCTAGTCTTCATACTGAAACAAATTCTAAAGTTCCCATCATGTTGAAGTAACGTAAACTTGACATCCATATATTAATATTACAACTTGCCGCCACGGTGGTCTAGTGACTAGAGCGCTGGACTTAAAATCCTGTGGTTCCAGGTTTGATCCCCGATATATTCCCGATTTATAACTTGTGTCGGGCAAATCCGTGATCCAGGTAACACAGGGGTTTTCTCCGGGAGCTTCGGTTTCCCTGTGGCATCCCAACAAATCTCCAACATCTAATCTCATCGCCGATGTAGCATACATCGGCCTCTTATGGCGCACCCTGGGCAATGACTGTCGGTAAATTGGTCTACATAACTGGCTTCATATGGCTGAATGACGAATAGTCAAGTACTCGCCATTAGAAAGAAATACATATATAACTTTGATTACAATCGGTTCGACTGGCAAATTTTATAAATATAAAACCTAAATGATGTTTTATGAACATGTAGGGGAAGGAAGGGCATTGGCGCTCACCTAAGAAAGAATGTTTGAAAGAAACAAGATTTTATATATAATGATTTAATATAAGTATAAAGTTTAATACTGGACATTTATCTTCTTGTAGACCATATAATTGAAACTTTAGCTGTGTAAATATCAAAATAAAAAATGGAAAAACAAAGAAGTACACTGAGCGGCATTGCCCTCTGTAGTAGGGCAATTGCGCTCAACATTGTTCTAATTGAATAATTATTTACTGATCTTTTAAAAAAGACAATAAATGCTTATTTTGAGCAATAATCACACACATAGTATATGGAGTGTCTTTTCCGCTGCATTCCTCATGAGTTCATTGTGAACACGGTACACAGCGAAACCAAAGTTCATTGTCACGCCCAAACTCCCCATATACCAAGCACAGGTCTCGTGCGCTGTTATCCACATAATTCATTACAATTTCATAATCATCAGAGTCATTGCATAGTTTATTGATATCAATATCCTCATCCGATGAACTCTCAAATAACACTTTCTTAGGAATTCTCTTTTTTCTTTCTTGAGTTTTTTCCCCACTACTTTCCTTGGTTTTTAGGCGTTGTTGGTTCTGCAACGTTCAGTTTCTTCCAGTTTTTTTCATAGGGGCTTCCGTCAATATTTCTAATTTGAATTTTATTGATTGAGCCCTACATGCTTTTGGATTATTTGCATGGGGATGTCCTGGAATCGGAGATATTTTCATTTGCTAAGTTTAGGGATAACTAGACCTTCATGGAGACACTTAGTTTTGCTTAACTTACATAGAATGAATACCAACCTATTTTTGTAACATATTAACATATAAAAAGTTAAGAAAATGACCGAGGCTTATTCTTTATAAAAAATATAACAAACATTGTGGGCAGTTTCTCCCATCTAAGGTAAAGATAGATTCAATTATAATGAGTTATTAAAACCTAAAATAACGGTAATAAAATAAATGCATAGTGAGTTAATATTTAATCGTGTATAGGGCAATGCCGCTCGGTCTGAGCGCCATCGCCCGACATGGCCATCTTTGTTATTTGTCACAGTCTCGCCGCTAACACGTGGTTGAATGTAAGACGAATATGGTATTATCAAAGCAAAGTGTACAGGATTCAATATTATAACACAGGCACATATCCATTACAAAGAATATAGTCTCGTACCTTGATATATGAAAAAAGACTTATTATAACAGATCAATGCGGATTCATTTTTCTGTCACAAACTTTCATGCAACTACTCTAGAACAACCATCTTTCTACTAAGGGATTTCGGGGTGACCTCTAGCTGTCAGCACAATCCTCTCGCTTTACAGTAGCACGATTATTCAAGCAAGCTACTGAGCGCCATTGCCCTCTGAGCGGCATCGCCCTTCTTTCCCCTAAGACTGACCAAGTGAAATTCTTTTTCGAAATCCGAGCAATAAGAATACCTCAATTAACTCAGAATTATTCATACATAGGCAGTATAGGTAGATAAAAAAACAAGCAGTTGAAATTACTCAAAATAAGTTTCTAAGATATGAAGCATGTGGCCGAATAAGGGTCTACGTTACGTTAAAGTGGTACCGACAAAACGGAAGGCCGGTTCACAATAAACCGGGAACGAAAAAAAACGAGAACGAGAACGGAAAAAATGTTAAACTAAATGCATTTAAATGTGAGCATACACAATAGTTAATGCATTTATTTTAACAATATTTCCGTTCCCGGTTTATTGTGAACCAGTTTTTAGTTTGAAATCGGAACACTAAAATACCTGCCGTGTGACCCAACTCCACAACACAGACCCTTATTCGACTGAATGTTCATAATAAGTTTCCAGGTTTAATGCTTCGAAAATAATAACTGTGGCAGTAATACGATTACCACGTTTACACTATACTGTATAGGCCTACCTTTATTATGTTCAAATGAACTCCAAAGAAATATAACGTTGTAGTACAATGCGTTCATAAATAATAATAATAATAATAATAATAATAATAATAATAATAATAAAATAATAATATACTAGATCTACTACTGCTAAAATAATAATAATAATAATAATAATAATAATAATAATAATAATAATACCATACTAGATCTACTACTGCTGCAAATAATAATAATAGTAATAATAATACCATACTAGATCTAGTACTGCTACAAATAATAATAATAATAATAATAATAATAATAATAATAATATACTAGATCTACTACTGCTAAAATAATAATAATAATAATGATAATAATAATAATAATAATAATAATAATAATAATAAAAGGGACAGCAACAACGTACTATAATTACGGTGTTTATCAGTTTGGATGTCTTACACAGACTGAAAGAGAAAACTACAAGACGCTACCGCAAATATCAAGCAGAATCATTGTGAATAAAAAAAAGGGCGAGGGGAGAAGCCCCTGAGATATGTGGTATGCATACCATGACATGACCTCAGTAAGAGGTTCTCTAGTACACTTCTGTCTAGTGAATAATGTGGAAACGCGACGAGGCAGAAGTAGTTCAGGGATCTTTTTAAAAGAAACGCGCATGGAATTTGGTTGAGAGACGGCACCAATCGCTAATTTCTTACTGCTAGCTTTTGGCACAGGAGTCCGACTGTAGGAGATGTTTCCAGAAACATTGGAACGGGAGGCCGTATTCCATTACAGAAAGTAAATATTTTTCCAAGAGAATTGTCCGTGAGTGAAGATTTTTAACACACAAAATAGATGCTCACAATGCTTACTGGACGCTATACACAACTCGGTAATGGACTTCACACAGAATGTTAATTGCTATTTACTATGAAAGAAATCATTGTTTTTTTAAATTAATAAAATCGTCCAAAACATGGTTTCTTTTCAAGTGAATATTCTATCCTATGGTTGGCATTATCATGCCCTTAACTAAGATGAATAGGTAATAAAAGTGGCGCGACAGCCCATCGAGGACCAAGGCCGACTGCTGACGTCACCTCCACATGCTTCAGCAGAGGTGGACGATCATCCAACCAGTATAGGGGTAACGTGTGGTCAGCCCGTCGTTATAACTGGTTTTCGAAACCGGATTTCGCTACTCACCGTAGCTCCCAAAATTAATCATGATGCTAGGTGAGCACCGGTCTCATGCACAATTCGAAATTTCCCGAAAAAATATCCTCCCCCATGAGGACTCGAATCAGGACTCATTCCGTAACTCAAGTCCAGGAATGATGCCTTAAGAGACGAAGCCTAGCTGGTTACCGGGCTCGTCGCTCGTAGCCTAGCTGGTCGCTGGGTAGAAAGTCGGGGTGATCATAACGAAGCTTGTTTGCATCTGCCAGTCAGTGTAGCTGAACTTACTCTGTTTTCCAAATTGTCTTTAAAAACAGTAACAAATTGTAAAAGTGCCAGAATGAACCGTATTTGTCTCCAGGATCTCTTAAACATACCTTAAATATGTTGGCACTTTCGGTGAGGAAATAACCACGTAAATAATTTCACTTTTCTGGAAAGCGTCTTCTGTGATAAAAAACTCTTTCATTAAATCCCATATGGTTCATTTTAATAGAAACGGAACATTGATAAAATAATAAGCATTAATTGTCAAAAGGCCAGTACCGATAAATCTCAAGTTTCTAAAATCGTCACTTACTGTAAAACATCAATTTTTCATTTAGAAATTTACTTAGGCCTATTATTGGTAACCTATCCATTTCACACCACTTCATTCTAGTGTAGAGGTAAAAAAAAAAGCATGGGAATCTATCTCTATGCCTCCCTCCCCCAGGAGCCTTCATGGCATGTGAAGGGGCCACCTTTATCTTTATTGGTATCCATTTCAACTCCTACTTCATCTCACAATTTCACAATAACATATAGATAAGTTTTGGTGGTCGGGATGAGCCTGATTTCAAACACTGTAAATATTTGAAAGTAATCTTAATTAATTCATTACACGCGTCGAAATGAATAGAGCAGTAGGCGTTTGGTACATGGGGAAGTGTGTACGGACTTTCAGGACGCATGCGCAGTAAAGGCATTTAGGTCGCTGATAGCTGGAAAAAATTAGGGATTCATTCTACCAGCTATCAGAGGGCTAACAGGCTAGATAGCAATCGACCGAACGGTCTTCGTCTCGCACGTCTTCATTGCGTAACGTTCAGGCATTCCTTCCAGCAAGGAAACAGTCCCAGCTACCAGCCAGGCTTCGTCTTGTACATACGTACCCTATGACCGCGACGCTGCAACCAAAATGACTATTGACAGGCCATCTCAAATGGCTCTTCTTCCTACTGACTTCAAAATGATTTGTGGAAAGCCAACGCGGCAGATCATCTTCTAAATATATTATTATTATTATTATTATTATTATTAAACTTAAATATATTAACCGCATAATTACCGGATAAAACTATTCAGAGCGAATAAGAAACGGCAATTCCCAATAGGCGGCCCGTGGGCCACAGTTGGTCGCCAGATAAACATTGTGAATAGAACAGAAAAGTCCAATTCACATAATTTGGTTATGAGAAATAAGGTGATTTTAGAAAGTACGAAATTACGTGGTAATCTTCCGATTTTTTTCAAATACTGTAGATTTTAACCGGCCAAATTACTTGGCAGACACAGTACTCTAAGAAGGATCTCAGAAACAGTGTTGCCAACATATAAATTTTATCCCCGTCAGTCTAACACCTGAAAATCCGTCAAAATCCGCCAAAATTAAAAAATAATAATAATAATAAGACCATCTCATATTTATATACAAATAAAAAGCAAATTTTAACGCAACTTACTTACCAAATAATTCGTCAACATCTAACTTCGTTACGAGAAAATTTGAAACAGGGGATTCCTTAACATGGTACGGCTCGGGCAAAATCTCCAGAAAATGAAACAATTACAAATGGCAGCCGCTAGAAAAGTCAACAGCGATATAAATCGTAATTTCCGACAGAAAATCCGTCACCCGTCAAAGTCATTCTCTTCCCGTCCGCTACGCTGAAATTCCGTCCGTCAGTTGGCAACAGTGCAGTCAGAATTCAGACATAATTTAGTGCTGCCAGACTAACAACCCAACGCAATGATAATGTTGGGCGCCGTGATCACAGACCCTAAAAGTAAAACATTCATTTTCGCTAGTGATAACAGTTCATTCTTCTTAAATCAAATAACTTAAGGCCATCATAATATTACAAGAAATATAAGAATATTCCACAGACACGTGGACGGTCAAATTTGGCAATTGGTCACGCTGCGAATTAATGAATCAGACTGAAGTTGCTACCGGATGTTTACTCCGTAACGAAGAATTCAACCGAGGAATGCTGTCGTTATTTACACAGTTGGATGACTCAATGTCAGGAGCCAGAATTTTTAATAAACTAAACGTTTAAATACCTGTAACGCTCTACCGTCAAAAATATACAGGATGGAAGTGAAATACGAGGCGCATCCAGAAAGTAAGTTTCCCTATTTTTTTTAAAAGAACACACACTTTCAGGAAAACATTTATTGACAACAGGTACAGCAATGTTTCAGCTATTTTTCATCATAGCCACCATCAGAATTGAGACACTTGTCGTATCGTGGGATCAACTTTTGTATCCCTCTGTCGTAGAACTCTGCCGCCTGAGAATGGAACCAGCGTGTGACAGACGTCTTCAGCTCTTCGTCGTTGCCAAAACGCTCACCGGAGGACAGGAATTTCTTGAGGTGCAAGAAAACGTGAAAATCGCTGGGAGCAAGATCAGGACTGTAGGTGGATGATCAAACAACTCCCAGCCAAATTCCGTCAAAACAGCTGCTGTGCGCCGAGTCATATGTAGACGAGCATTGTCGTGGAGGAGCACAACACCTGCAGTAAGTATTCCACGCCTCTTGTTTTGAATGGCACGTCGCAATTTTCGCACTGTTTCACAGTAACGGTCAGCGTTCACTGTTTCACCTCTTGGAAGGAAGTCAATGAGCAGAATGCCCTTCCTGTCCCAGAACACCGTGCACATCACTTTCCGTACCGACAGCGTCTGTCTGAATTTCGTCCTGACCGGAGATCCACTATGCCGCCAACGCATTTACTGCTGCTTGGTTTCCGGGGTGAAGTGCGAAATCCAAGTCTCATCGCCCGTGACGATCCTGTCGAGGAACTCGTCGCCGTCATCGTGATACCGTTGCAGAAATGTCAGTGCTGCTCCTAAACGTTGCATTTTGTGTTCGGGTGTCAGGTTTTTCGGCACCCACCTGGCACACACCTTTTTGAACAGCAGGTGCTTAGTGGCAATCTCATGCAACAAGGATCGCGATATCTGCGGAAAATGGCTGCTCAGCTCCGTAATCGTGAAGCGACGGTTCTCCATGATGCACTGCCGCACCAGCTCAACACGATCATCATTAATGAGGGACGGTCGCCCACTGCGCTCTTCATCATGGACACTTTGACGATCTTCGGGAAACTGCCTACGCCAGCGACGCACCATCTGCTTACTCATGATGTTCGGCCCATAGACCTGACAGAGCTGCCGATGAATTTCAATTGGCGCAATGCTTTGTGCATTAAAGAACTTTATCACCGACAGAACCTCGCAGGCGGCGGGAGAAGGAATAAGAGCTTCCATTTCGGACCACTGCTGCCACGCTACTGGCACCAGGCGGGACCTGTCCGGCTGGCATATGATTGATACGTCATAGATCTGTTACGCATGCGCAACTGACACGGCTAATTACGTTTACTTTCAAGGGGAAAAAATCGGGAAACTTACTTTCTGGATGCGCCTCGTAGTCTTGCAGATTTCCAGAGCGAATAGTTCATGGTTATATGTAACAAAAAACTATATCATATTAGTCGAAAGTTCATAGCTTTTTCATAATTTTTTCCCCCAAATGTGTAACAATCTCTTATCGATAAGTATTGCGAGTAGGACCGTGATTTTTTTCCCATATTGATAGAAAATCTAATAAAGAATAATTTATCCCTCTGGCGTATTTCAATAGCGTGAAAGGTTTTAGTATAAATTTAATTTTAAGAACCTCTAAATTCAAGCCATTTTACGAACCGGGCATGTGGCAACGTCTGGGCAGAATGCAGCTTACGTAAGGAAACTCACTGAGTTCGTTGACCTCTTACATGTGTGTCACGAGTAGAGTGTATTAGCGACGATGTTGCCGGACTGTTCAAACTTCTCAACGGCTTGGTTAAAAACGTTTCAATAGCAATAATGCAGTATAACTAGTTAAAACATCAAAAAAAAGTATGACTATGTTTGAACGACAATACCGCAGTAGAACAAAGTATAAAGAATGAATCATAAGTAATGCCATTAATATCAGGGCGTTATTCTTTGAGATATTTCAAACAAAAAGTTTAATACAATTTTGCTCGTGTTTACCTCCTTTGCGAGATAAAAATGATTTTATATGAAACATTTCATAGCGTGTTTTGGAAAAGCCTTTGATGTGATTCCCAAAATGCTCAGTCAATTTAAGAGAGCAGTGTATTATGATAATAATTGATTGAAATAATTTTAGTTTTGTCCTTTAAATGTGCAGACATTTCATCCGAACAAATGTAACATTTTAAAATTCCTTTCCAGTACGAAAAGTTACATTTGTTCGGATCAAATTTCTACACTTCTGAAGGACAGAACTAAAACTCTTTCAATCAATTAATATCATAATTCACTACTCTCATAAATTGACTAAGCATATTGTGAATTAAACCAATAACTTTCCCAAAAACAGGCTATTAAATATTTCACACACAACAATTTTAGCAAAATTGTATTCAACTTATTTGTTTGAAATATCTCAAAGAATAACCCACTGAAATTACATGACTTGCGGTTCACCCTGTATGTACGTCTACCTAGTAAAAAAAATCTATAATTTTGTAATATGAAATTTCATATTTAATGTCTTAATGTACAACAGACCTATGTTTTTGTTTTGACAATCGTTCCACAGATTCATTATAAATCTATAGTAATTTTATAAATCGTCGCTTTTTTTTTATGAGTATTATACTTTCCCATATTTACAGAAGTCATTTTAGTACCTATCAGTGGAGTAAAATCCCTCTTATCCGGCATTAAAGGGACCAGGCTAGTTCCGGATACGAGATTGTGCCGGATAATTGAATATACCGGTATATATGAAAAAAAAAGTTCGTATTTCATGGTGCGAAATATTGAAACAGCAGCCAAGTGAAGCTTATTTGTCTATCACTTGCTCATAATTGAATAAATATAAAAACTGTGTGGATTTTTCTAATTAAAACACATCACACAACACAAATAATAGTACACTAATTTTAGGTTCGAATATTCACTGAAAATTAAAGTTTGTGCGAACTTTCTAATATGGCAAAACTGACGGCCGAACACAGTTAAACAAACATAAAAGCTGTGCGGATTTTCTTTCTTAAAACACATCAAACAACACAACTAACACATTAATTTTAGGTTAGAATATTTACTGAAAACGAAAGTTGGTGCGAACTTCCTAATATGGCAACACTGACGGTCCGAACATAATTAAATAAACATAAAAACTGTGTGGATTTTCTTTACTAAAACCCATCACACAATACAAATAATACACACATTTCAGGATTGAATATTAATTGAAAAAAAAAAAAAGTTCGTGCAAATTTCCTAATGTGGCAAAACTGACGGCCCAGACTGTGGCAATACGACAGATTTAAACTCTTTTTTACCCAGCCAAAAGTGCCGTTGTTTTGGTATTGCCGGTTATTTGGATGCCGGTTACGAGGGATTTTACTGTATTTTAATTTCTTTTAGCACATCAAAAGCCTTATAAATGCTGGGCTGTAGCTAATAGAATATTATCTGGACACATTTTAAGCTTTCCACACTGTTACATAGTTTTTTTTTTTTTTTTTTTTTTTTTCAAAATGTGGAGGGTCCTGCAACTCTAATACAAACAGGCTGTGGCATTATTATTATTAATATTATTATTATTAGATTAATTTTACGACACTTTATCAGCTACTATGCTTATCCAGCAGAAGGGATACGAGAAGAAGGTGATAATGACAGCGAAAGTAACCCAACATTTGCTCTGAATGAGCTGAGGGAAAAACCCGGAAAAAACCTCAACCAGATAACTTGTCCCAACCAGGATTTCAACCCGGTCCCGCTCGTTTCACGGCCAGGCATTCTAACCGTCACTATACAGCGGTGGACGATCCTCTCGCATTCGTCCTACCGCAAACGTGCTCCCTCCCTTTAAAACCTCAATACTGCAGAGATGGGCATCGTGCCTCACTGACCTTCACAGAGCTTATCGCTCTGAGTGACATCATCTTCACAGTCCCCGTTCCTCCCTCACGTAGATCCTAGGCGTCGGCAGGTTCTATATCAGTTTCATAAGCAATATCAATGGTGGCATAATGGCATTATCAAAGCAGTGTGTACGCGTTAGAAAACGATTATTTCATGAGAAATGGGAGGAAGAGTTTTTTTGCTGTTTAGAAGGGGAGAACATACGATGTATGTTATGCTCAAAAATCCTATTAGGCATTAATACATTTAATATACAACGACATTACTCCTTATGTCATAAAGAACATGCTGAATTAGAAGGTAAGACAAATTAAATGTTATTTTTCGTACTATTCCGAAGACAATTTACGATCTTAACATTTGCATAGTATACTAAATACGACATTATACTTTAAACACTCTGCATTAAAAGGTAGCCTACGAGGAATTAAATTTGTTTGTACGTATTATTTCCAAAAGAAATTTATAAAAATAATATCAAATGTGCGTTAGAAAACGAAATATGATTTTCTGAAATTATTTTACGTCTAGAAAGTGCAAACCTATTAAGTAGGCTAATCTTGAGAAACGCCAGAATATTCAAGAAAATAAACGTAGACAACGTGATGGAATATTATTGGCTAGTTACGCAATTTCTCGCCTGTGATTTAAATCAATTCAATAATGGAGAAATAGTAAAGAGGTTTATGATTAAAGCTGCCGAATTAATTTGCCAAATTGAATAAAAGTTTTCGAGTCTCTCACGTTAACCAAGCGCTTTCCTAATAATTCGCCACTGACCGTCTTAGCGATTACAATAAGGTGACGCAGGTCACAGCAGTTTATATTTCCCATCCTACTCTGCAGTCTCCTCTCCTAGCAAACAAACTATTTCAAATCGAGTGCCTAACGTAACCGAACATTGTGCCCATGTATGCTCAATAGCTTCCAGAACCACACCGGAGTACACTCAGCCTTCTGCCAGATTAGTATCAGCGATCTTTCCCGGGGGCAAAGAGGCCGGAGCGTGACACCGACCTCTCAACTCCTCCTCCTAGCACAAAGAATATGGAAGCAAAGTGATATATCCCCTTGTGCTTCCATGGCCTGCGCCCTGGACACACATACCTTTACATAAACGAAAAAATTTAATAACCGTGTAAAATGAAATTCATCAGTCAAGCCCCATTAACTACATCCTCGTCAATTTCCAAGCATGATGTGTTATATGATGGAGGGGATAAGAGAAACATCTCCAATTCCGGCCACCAGTAGCACGGGGAGATGAAGGAAAGAGGGGGATGTTAGAATGAAACAAGTTCGAAGCATCTCCTTCGACCATTGGTCGCATGGCAATGGCGTCTGCGCAATCAACCAATTAATATTTTCAAAGTGGCTTACTGTACTACCAAATCTCAAAATATAGGGGCATTTTCAAGTAAGAAAGTCACAATAATTATGAACGATGTATTTCAAGCGATCGTACCGTAACTAATTTTCCGTATTTTTTGTGATGTTCTCAATCTGTTAATCCACGAAGGTTAAAATGATCAAAGCTTTCGAGTCTTAAGCAAAAGCTATACACGAGACTATTCAATTAAAAAGCTTAATGGTCTGTAAATGATGTGGAATGTGATTCAGTCCCTGTTAATGGAAGTAATTCAGTTACCATACCATACACACTATTCTTGCGCATAAAATAATAGTACATTATGCAACGAGCCCATAATGGTAGTAATTAAGACGCGAGTATGTTTATGAAACTCGCTTGCGCTCGTTTCATAATTTTCATAAGAGCGTCTTAATTACCATTATAGGCAAGTTTCATACGACTTTTTATGCTCGACCATATTTCTAACTTGAAATTATTCGTAAGTATTCATGTTATTTTTATCTGACTGAGGAGCGGAACTGACCTTGTGCAATACCTCGTAAATGTGAGATGTGCGCAGACGCGAAAGTATTGATTTTTTTCCGAGAAACAAATGTCGACATTGACCTTGATATAATCTAGAGAGTAGTTGTCTTTCGATTGCATATCCGAGAATAATCGATACTTGCGCTTTCATATTGCCACAATGGTATTTTCTGATTGGTGGAACACCTGAACTTTAATGAATAGGTGTACTTTAATGAGGTCCATTAAAGGGCTGCTACCAGGTGTATAAATACTACATTTCGGCATGATCGAGCATAAACTTCTTAAAGATATCAGGACATTGGAAAGGTATTTTAGATATGAACACGCTTACATCGGTGGCACAAACGAATACTTGTAAATACCTAGGTATTTAAGTAACAAACTGGGTTGGGAGGAACAGGTCATTAATACCACAAGGAAAGCCTGGAAAGCACTACATTTCTCTATGCGTATTCTGAAGAAATTTAACTGAAGATCAAAAGAATTAGCGTACAAAACCCTTCTTCGCCCAATTATGGAATATGGAGCAGTAGGTTGGGATCCTTACAGACAAAACCAAATCGATTCAATAGAAAAGGTTCAACGCAAGGCAGCGAAATATGTCAAAATGGGGAAGGGACATGGTGAGGAGATAGTAAAAGACTTAGGGTGGGAACTTCTCAAATCAAGGCGACGAAAAACCAAACTCACCACATTGTTTAAGGCACAAATGGGACACAAAGCATGGACCGATATCAATGCTAGATTAGCAACACCATCATACTTAGGCAGGGCTGATCATATTAGGAAGTTTAAATGCAGAAAACAAAGAACGGACGTGGCAAAATTTTCCTTCGTTAACCGCACAATAGTAGACTGGAACAGCTTACTTGCGGCAATCTTTCAGGGTGGTCCTCTCAAAATCAATACATGTAAGGAAAGGTTGAGAAGATTAGACTGAAAATGTAATTGTAGGTGCAGTGTAATTATCTAAGTTGTCATGTAATTAATTAAGTTGATATGTAATTAATTAAGATGATGTGCA
Source organism: Periplaneta americana (assembly GCF_040183065.1). Classification (NCBI taxonomy): domain Eukaryota; kingdom Metazoa; phylum Arthropoda; class Insecta; order Blattodea; family Blattidae; genus Periplaneta; species Periplaneta americana. The sequence continues at coordinate 34,335,813 of NC_091122.1, forward strand.
ATTAAATTGAGAGGCCTATGTAATTAATTAAGGTGATATGTAATTACTTAAGTTTGCAATAGTTGGGTGTAATAGAAGTACTTATAAGTTAGGTTTACTTTTGTTTATTATAGGTTAGTTTTTAGTTAGGTTTATTGGATGTATTTATTTACAGTTAGAAGTAAATTTAAGTTTATTTTATTTTTATTGCTGTAATTATTGTAAATTTTATTAATATAATTATTGTATATTATATATCACTGCCACCGGGTGTACACCCATTGTAGTGTTAATAAATAAATAAATAAATAAATAAATAAATAAATAAATAAATAAATAAATAAATAGTTTTTAGTTAGGTTTATTGGATCTATTTATTTACAGTTAGAAGTAAATTTAAGTTTATTTTATTTTTTTATTGCTGTAATTATTGTAAATTTTATTAATATAATTATGGTATATTATATATCACTGCCACCGGGTGTACACCCAATTGTAGTGTTAATAAATAAATAAATATATAAATAAATAAATAAATACAGACGTACGTACATACATACATATAAAGATATATCAAGCATCTTATTATGAACCGATATACCGGGTGTTTAAATAGGAATAGTACATATTTAAGGAGGTGGTAGTATCACTATTTCAAGTAAAAGATTTGTATGTGTCCAATGATCAATGGCTGTGGATATACAGCTATTTGATTTTTTTTCAGTAGGTTATTTTACGACGCTTTATCAACATATTAGGTTATTTAGCGTCTGAATGAGATGAAGATGATAATGCCAGTGAAATGAGTCCGGGGTCCAGCACCGAAAGTTACCCAGCATTTGTTCATATTGGGTTGAGGGAAAACCCCGGAAAAAAACCTCAAGGTATTTGAATGTTAAGCATAAAACGCCTTATAAAAGGTACGAAATCCTCTGATTGAGGTTCTGGCTCACCTCTATTATCAGGCAGTACATCTCACTTGACGACATATTATGTCAGAGGAAGAACACTTGTTTGTATACGCCTGAAGTCTGATTAGTGTAACATATAGCTAATCGGCGATGTATGCAATGAAGGGAGAAAGGAACTGGCCACTCTATCCCATTATCTTCTGGTCTAGTTGCCTCTTAAGTGGTGCATTTTGGTGTCACTTGTGAGGTTCAGACCTGTCTTCGGGTAGTTGCCTAAACAACAACAAGAACAAAGGTACGAAGGAGAGACAAATTACTTCTTAGAAATTCTCAACGTCGTTTCTTTGTAAATGTGTGGTGCTGTGTAATAAAAAATCAGTTGATTGGGCCTACAGAGTTACCGAATCGTCTTAAAAGGACGCAAATATGTATACTCGCGTTCAAAGATATCTAACCTACAATTTTCTGATCGTGTAACCGAACTTTCTAACCACGAGATAAGTCCGCTAGTTGAAATAGTTCCGCTAGTTCTCAATAGATGATCCTATTGCTGGAATGGGTAAAAAAGTATTTGGAAAAATGGTGATTAGGTATAAATTATTCTCATAATTGACAATATCAGCGGTTTTCCCGCTAAACCTAGTACTTTCTACAATCATTAGAAGGGGATGACATTTTGAATTTCATAATGAGAGTATATTTGTGTACTATTTGCGACACTGACTTACCTCCGCCATCTATTCATAGAAATAATAACTAAAGAAGCTACACTGACACGAACAAATTATCGATCACTATCGATTAGTAGGCGTCTGGTATCTTTTTTTTTATTTTAGTAGGTTATTTTACGAAGCTTTATCAACATCTCAGGTTATTTAGCGTCTGAATGATATGAAGGTGATAATGCCGGTGAAATGAATCCGGGGTCCAACACCGAAAGTTACCCAGCACTTGCTCATATTGCGTTGAGGGAAAACCCCGGAAAAAACCTCAACCAGGTAACTTGCCCCGACCGGGAATCGAACCCGGGCCACCTGGTTTAGCGGCTAGATGCGCTAACCGTTACTCCACAGGTGTGGACTTCTGGTATCTTTGAACGCCAGTGTACACTTTCTGCAAAACGAGCTTCCACTATTTATTGGAGGAGGTTCCTTTGACTACAAGGATGGACATGGTTTTTCTGCATGACAAAACCCTTGCACATTATAGCTGTCAGGTAACACATCACTTAATTATAACATTCCTCGAATGATTGATCGGCCACGGTAGTCACGTTCATTGGCCTTTAGTCCTTTAGGTTATTGTCTCTGGGGATGGATGAAAAGTGAAGCCTACGGAAAAAAAAAAGTAAACACAGAAGACGGATTGGTGGATCGCATTATGAATAGTTCTGCTCTAATAAAAAAGAACGTCAAGACGATCTCAAAAGAGCTACACGCACAGTGCCAAGAGAAATGCAAAACATACTGAATTCACGATTTTATAATTAGGCCTACTTTGATCTGTTGCAAATGTGTGATAATTATACCGGTAATTTAAATATTCACTAAATGCAATCAATAAGTCATTACGGCTCCATATCTTTTTGTAATGCCTTTTATACGTAACTTTCAAACAGCTATATCTCAAATCTATTGCAAATTCCACATTTTATATAAACTTTTTTGAGAGAGGAACAGAGGTTAAGGGTGTTTGAGAATAAGGTGCTTAGGAAAATATTTGGGGCTAAGAGAGATGAAGTTACAGGAGAACGGAGAAAGTTACACAACACAGAACTGCACGCATTGTATTCTTCACCTGACATAATTAGGAACATTAAATCCAGACGTTTGCGATGGGCAGGGCATGTAACACATATGGGTGAATCCGGAAATGCATGTCGTCGTCGTTCCTGCAATAACTCCTATGTGCAAAATGTACAATTTTTCAGTAGGAGGAAAAAACACATTTATTCATCCTATGGCAGCTGTACATAGGGGATTGTGAATTTTTACATTTTCGAAAGAAAGAAATATAATTACATATAGGATATTTTATTATTTGCTGTATCACTGTTTAAGTTATTAAATAGAGCAAAAATCAGAAAATCGATAAATATGTCACATAGGAGTTATTGCAGGAACAACGACGATATAGTGTGTTAGTTGGGAGGCCGCGGCCGGAGGGAAAAAGATCTTTGGGGAGGCCGAGATGTAGATGGGAGGAAAATATTAAAATGGATTTGAGGGAGGTGGTATACGATGGTAGATACTGGATTACTCTTGCTCAGGATAGGGATCGATGGCGGGCATAAATGTGAGAGCAGCAATGAACTTCCGGGTTCCTTAAAAGCTATAAATAAGTTATATAAACTTTTTTCTCTTTAACAGTCCGTATTACCACCTCTTTATACAGTATATTATTCGTCCTAAAACAATCTGTGTAACGGGTAGGGCTAAGTGGGTGTCAGGAAACTTCACCTTCTAACTTTCTGTCGGGAATGCTGATGAAGGCGATTGTGATTCTGCCGCCAATTTCATGTTCCACATCGCGGGAAGAAAGCGATACTTGAAACGATTCTTCCAATGTTGACATTTTATTAGAGCTATCTTACAGCCAATTGGTTGAACTCCTAAAATGATATACATAAATTGTAACTCATCCTGCCTGCTGTTTTCCTAAGGCGCTGAGACAAATGTAGGGATAAGCCATAAAAGAAATTGGCCACGGACCTGTCTTAGAATGGTAGAGAACATATCCTAGCGAGTTTTGTAGTTTTAAGGTAGGGTATACAGAAAGTGAAAGAAAATATCTGACAAGTCATTTCGAACATTTCGTAAGAGTAGTTTAATCGAGTATTGCAGTACAATCTTCGGAGATTGCCAAAACGTATTAAGGGTTAGGTACAACTTACGGCAGTAACATTTTTGGAAATATTCAACATTTTTTCCCTCCATTATTATCTTGTACAATAATGAAAATTGTATGTAGTAAACACTGTCCTTCTACTATATGAAAAAAAAAAAAAACATTTTTACGATTTAAAAAAAATATATATTTCTTCTTTCAAAATTCAAAAAAAGTGGGAGTTCACTGTGCAGTGATGAAACGTTTCCCTCACAACTCAAAAACTGGTTGACTTTTTCATGTTCTCTCTCTTTTATTTTATTGCTGAAACTCATATTTACAATATCATGCTTTTTCAACTACATTCCTTAATAAATAATACATATATATTTTTTTTATTTTGTGTTAGAAGAAAATACTGATGTCATTTTTTTTTAAACGAATTTATTTTTATCAGACAATCTATCAAAGGTAGAGAAGTGATCTTGCATCATATTGCAGATATGACATTCATAAATACACACAAAAAAATTTCATTACAGAATGTTGGATAGTTTTTTTTTAGGTATGTGGGAAAAGCTTCGTCACTGCACAGTGAAGGGGGGGGGGAGTAAATATATATTTTTTTTAATTCATCAGAAGGACAGTGTTTTACACATACTAATTTTCATTATTGTACAAAATACAGTAATGGAAGAAAAAAAGTTGAATATTTCCAAAATTTTACTGCTGTAAGCTGTACCCAACCCAGGGGTACAGAACTGGCGAGAGAGGGGTGGAAAGCATGGGGAAAGCGTTGGTTCCCCGTCCACAGTCCACCGGCGTTGAATGACGTATCTGTGGCCCGTACGCAATCACATAAGACAGACATTGAATACAAATCCCCTCCCCTACCAAGTCAATGACGCGGGGATGGAAGGAAGGGGTGAGTGACGTAACGCCACAATTGTCGCCCAGTTCTCCAAGCCTGACCTAACCCCTTAAAGCAGGAAGAGGGCACTTTGAACATCACTTGTGACATACGTAAGATGCACTTTTATTCATTTTAAGTTGTTTATAAACATATTCCCGCTAAACAAGTTTTAGAGGCTAAACTTATTAATACAGTAGAAATTTCGGCCTATTTCTCGGTAACTACGCGAGACGTATAACAGAAAATGATGCTGATCTTGCAATGTGAGGAGAGCCTCATAAATGGAGGACCCTGTATATTGACGAGATGAGAGCGAGAATTAGCAATGGGATTACCCCACATTTGCTTTACAATAGTGGAAATCTCGGGGAAACAAAGCTCAACCAGGGAATCAGCCCAACCAGAAGTCGAACCCATGCCCTAGCGTAGCATCGAAGTACGACTCGTCTCGCTAACCCTATCACCACACCGGTTGTTCATGTTAATGGAGTAAAAATTATTATGCTTCACATGCAAATATCTCCAGTGAATTGACTCTTAGACATTAAATACGAAAAAAAGTCCGTTCTGTAATTTAGAAGAAAAGGTTCCAATACACGAGGGGCACACACATGGAACGCCAAATGCTGAGTATGATTCGTTTTGTAAAAATAATCTTGAAATTTTACTTTTCGCAGCAGAAAAGCACTTTCTTCATACTTCTAATAAAAAGAAATTAAAAGGCAGAGCTTAATTTCGGCGCAGTGAATTATCCAATCCAGGAAACTGGAAAACGTGTCTGCAGCGTCCAGAGATTCAGTGGGTCACGATATGAGTAACGATTTCTCAACTTCCTGAAATTCATGGCAGTAGCTGTTATGTCATTTGGTTTAATCACTCTTTTGGCAAAAACATAGTTCTCGTGCTTTTCAGTTTTAATGTAAGTAAGTTTCAATTACTGCCATATTGCCTAAGTCAGTATACAATAACATTATAACTTATCAGGATGCAACAAGAAGTCAACCTAGATGAACTGAATGAACGAAGGTTCGCTATTTCGATACCGTGGGTGAAAAGGAATTTTCTCTTCGTCAAAAGTTCCAGAATGACAGTGTGACCAATTCAGCTACCTAATGAACAAGTACCAGGGTTATATTCCCTGCATGTGAAGCGACCCGATAAAGCCCGTCTTCTACTGCCGAAGGATACAGAAACCTGAAGCTTTGTTCCTCATAAATGGGGTGTGCGTGGTGCACATTGATTACTTTACTTTTTCATTACGCGAAATAGGAAGATAAAAAAACTAAAGGGGGGGGGGGACTGAGGTGAAAATAGTGAATTTCCAAACTATACATGCTAGAAACCTCCTTTTTTTGCACATACAGTCTATTTGACACTGAAAGTAATTGTGGCAAGTTTGAACTCAAAGCTCAAACTCTTTTTGAGATATAATGTTTCTTTACATTAAAAAAAGTAGGCCTAATAAAAATGAACATGTAGCATTTTATGTGATCTTAGATCAGCATTAAACTTAACTTCACATTTATTTATTTTGCTAATAATTGTAACATAAAATATAATATAAACAGAAAAACTTTAGCTTGCCTCACTCGTGCTCAGAGGCAGATTTCTGAATTTAAATTAAGAAGTATATAATACAATTTGTCTTATGTCTACTACGCAATAAGAATATATAAATTTAAATTTACAATTTTTAAAAAATCCATACATAACTTTTTTAATTTAATACTATAACTATTAGAATTGACAAGATTAGGATATTTAAATATCTGCAGTGCTTGGGAAGAGTGGAATAAGTCAGTTTCTACAAACATTTTTTAATAATTTATTGACAACTTACGGAACATCTGCTCGCTTGGGAAAAGAGACATAAGTATTTCTCCCATTACAATAATTCATACAGAAGAAAATCAAATCGACATAAACCAGTGTGAAGACAGTTTTTTTCCTTCTCCTGTAAAATTAACATTTTTGACTTGTGCCACTTTTCCCGAGCACTACAGAATTACTGTAGCAGTGTTGCACTTTGGTTCAAACAATCTTAAAGAATTCCTACCTTTTGTTTCATAACTATGAGAATACAATTCAAAATTATTTCGATTAAGACCAATGTTATACAGCACAAATAGCGACAAAACTCAGTTCATTTCATCTTCGACCAAACGTGAACTCCGATTAGCAATGTTTACAGTCTTACAACTAGACTTGACACTTTTTTGTCTTTCATTCTTGTAATATCCCTCATACGGATATTCTTCCTCGACTTGTAATTTATTTGATTTAATGCAACGCGTTCACATACACGCTAAATGACTTTGCATTTTATAAATACTCAAGGCCCTGATTACAGTGAGGTATTAATCTATGTTCAAATATGTAACTGACATCCGGGTTAAAATGTGCTTCTACTCTAAGTCGAGAAGGTTCTTCGCCGTCCTAACATAAGGTCGTCATATCCCGAATCAGATCAATCCAGTTCATAACCTTCTAACTTATTTCCTTGGACTCCATTTCAGCACTCTCCTTCCATCTTGTGAGCCGATCTCTCCAGGGATCTCCTCCCCCATGACTTGCATACCATTCCTTGTCTTTCCTTAAAGCGTTATCGTGCGTTACTTATCAAAACTTTTCAGTTTGTGATCTGCGCAATTTAGTCACTGATGACTTCACATATGCGTATTCGAAATTCCGGTCCTATCCAACACTCTGGAATTTGTTAAGGGGAGAGGATTGTATTTTTTTATTTACATTTTTTCTATTTGGTGTAAAATATTAATCTTTTGTATGTAGAGAGCTCATAGCTGTAGCAACTCAACCAAATATAAATTATGAAAAAGAAAAAACAAAACAAAAACAAAACAAATTGGGGGCCCAGATTTGAAAAAAAAAATCCCAATGCAGGATTTTACTAAAACCGATATATCTAAACCATTTTTAAAGACAGATTCAAACAGTTTTTTTTTTTTCAATGCACTTGCAAAAGCATGCTCTGCAAACTGTCTGTAACAGAATTTTGATATTAGTCCCTACGTTTATAAAATAAACAATTAAAATTTAATAACACTTTTTTGATTTCCTTTTTTGCAAACAAACGAACATATTCTGTTACAGAGAAAAGTTTCCTAATAGTCTAAAGAATGTGTATTCTAAATTTCATGCATGTATCTTTAATAGTTCAGAAATTATATCCATTTTTGTCTGGCAATGTAGCAAAAAAATAAAGTTATCGGAAACAACGATAAAAGGGGGCGTGTGATTTTAAAATCCATAGCGCAGGAAGTTTAAAAATGGCATTTCAACATCCGATAAGGGCACTAATACCCACAAAATGTTACGCAATGTATTCCACACATATCACCGGGTATTTTAAAGATTTTTTTTTTAATTCATTCATTTTTCACCAAAAAATATCGTCCTCTCCCCTTAAAGAAGATATGGACAGGATCTTAAAAGTTTTTCGGTTCCCCTTATTACATTACGTATTATTACCTCATCGAAGTAACAACTAAAAAGTGACAGGGGATTTAGGTGAGGGTAGATTTAAGGATTAAATAAATATTGACAGGATGAATACACTCTATCCAATAATTAGATAACAGAATCAATGAGACTGAAATAAGGAGAAATGGGAAAAGAATTGAGTTCTCTGGAACAAGATCTTAACTACAAAAGCTTGAATTTGAGATACAAAGTATCATACATTTTAGATCTGGTGTAACAGCATTACGCAGAACGACGTTAAAATTGTTTCTAGAGGGCGCTGTTTGTTGGAGGGAAATGTATTATTACGGATTCAATAAAATTATGCGGGGAAAAGGAAAAAACATCGTAACGTACGTTAAGTTGTTATTTCAGGGAACACCTCAATTATTAAAACGTACGTGATTGGGCGGCCTTGCAAGTGAATTTGGAGCTAAGAAAAAGTGCCTATATGAACTCCAAGTCTGTTGGCCGCTTGTTTCACTCTGATTTTCACCGGAAGAAATATGGGCGACGTACAGCCTTAGACACAAAAAATAACTGTTCTCCTGTAGTGTGAAATTGTCTTAAGTCCACTTTGCCCAACACAAGTTATAAATTCAGGATGGATCGACTGGGATTTGAACCCGGACCAGCCTAGCGCGCTAGCATTGGGTCATCCATAATCATAAACTTCCAGAAATCTCTAGTGAGTCTAATTAATTAATTAATTAATTAACTCATCCATCAACCATCATCATTACAAACTTAAATAGCCTATTCTGTTTTACTTGTTTACTTACTCATTCATCATAATCAATTCTCAAGGCCGGAAGCCTTTGTTCCGTTTTCATTGTAAGGATCTGCATCAATACTAGACAATACTTTAATAATGGGACTTGTTAGTCATGTGGTCAGCATGACATAACGCCACCGCTGTAGACAACTTACTTACAAGTGGCTTTTAAGGAACCCGCAGGTTCATTGTCTCCCTCACATAAGCCCGCCATCGGTCCCTATCCTGTGCAAGATTAATCCAGCCTCTATCTTCATATCCCACTTCCATCAAATCCATTTTAATATTATCCTCCCATCTACGTCTCGACATCCCCAAAGATATTTTTCCCTCCGGTCTCCCAACTAAAATTCTACATGCATTTCTGGATTCGCCCATACGTGCTACATGCCCTGCCCATCTCAAACGTCTGGATTTAACGTTAATTATGTCAGGTGAAGAATACAATGCGTGCAGTTCTGTGTTGTGTAACTTTCTCCATTCTCCTGTAACTTCATCCCTCTTAGCCCGAAATATTTTCCTAAGAACCTTATTCTCAAACACCCTTAATCTCTGTTCCTCTCAAAGTGAGAGTCCAAGTTTCACAACGATACAGAACAACCTGTAATATAACTGTTTTATAAATTCTAACTTTCAGACTTTTTGACAGCAGACTGGATGACAAAAGCTTCTCAACCGAGTAATAACAGGCATTTCCCATATTTATTCTGCGTTTAATTTCCACTCAAGTGTCACTGTGGCAGGGAGGAGAAAAGTCTTAAGTCAATATTTTGTGAAAATGAGAATTTTATATATTCTGAAAGCGGAAACAATTCTCTACAATCTGGTAAAACGGTTAATGTCAAATAAGACTCCTGACTGGATTTATAGAGCGTTACCTAATGTGTAAGTACTTGTTGAATCGAATAAAGGACTTAATAATAATATTTATTTTAATACTTTATTCCTTTTCATATGATAAAAATCTGATTTTCACAAAAAAAATTGACTTAAGACCTTTTTCCTCCCGGCCACATTATTTGTTTGCTCCAAGATATTTGAATTTTTTCACCTCTTCGAAGGACTTATTGTATGAATTCGTAACAAGCCTTTTTTTACGGTGATGGGTTGTTAGCCCTTCGCCCAACCCCCCAAGCTGGAGGACTACTCCTTATCGGCTATCCACGACTGCTTATTCAATATATTCGCAGCTACCTTCCATATCTGGAGGCCGTCTCCTCTATCCGCAATCTGAAGGCGCGCCATGCCGTGGTGATAGGGACTCACAATCCATGGGCACAGAAAAAAAACAAACATGTAATCCCAACGCACACTTTGTCAGAAATCGAACCAGATTCCTTTTAATTTGGGCCAGACACTCGGCTACTTGAGCAACAGCGAACGCCAAAAAGAATTTTCGCAATCTGGCGTACGATCACTCAAATTCAAACTTGAGTGCGAAGAGTAAGTTCACATTCATATTACTATTTAACAACGCTGCATGCACCGCGGCAGCTTGTGAGTGTCTGTGGAGCGATAATGATAATGAAGACGGAGGCCGTGAACTGCGGTACGAAAGCAGCAACCTCGCAAACAGAGAGGGAACAACTCCAGTGAGGTCAGGCGATCCCTGGAATAGAACTCGGCCTCTCCCGAACGCGAAGCAGGAGAGCAGATCACTACGTCCGGTCAAAGCAACAAATATTTAACCTTATCGATTTTAACTCCAGCTCTGGTACAATTTTAGTTCGGAGAAAATACCCACAAGAAGAAAAAAACGAGTGCCGCGAAGATCACGTACATTTTTTTTTCATTACACGCTTCAAGTGTTTCTCTGAATATTAGAATTTCATTTTTTTTTTAAACTATAATTTAGAACATGTAAATGAAACCACATTCTATAGCTATTAATTTGGATGCGGTGTTGAAGTCCTCCACGTTTCTGGGGTAACTGCCAATGATTTCTTTCTTCATAATCGAGTTCCCTAGGCAATCCAAATCGCGGCGCGAAAAGCACGGTCGAGGGGTTAAGCATAGTTCCGTTCATGTATTAGCACAGTCTAGTATATACAGTCACGAAGCTCAATACGTAGGGAATATGCATCCATAGATAGTTGCTAACCACTAGGATCGCTACTATCGCCTCATTACAGACAATGCGAAATAGTATGGGCACAGTCTATTGTTCCTAGCACCCTCATTAACTCAAGCTTCGTGACTGTACATACTATAATCTTTTCGCTGTAAGAAAAATCCTAATGTAAACAATAGCACGTGACTGAAATGAGGCTTCATTGGCCACTTTTTTGCGCCATAGATTCTCACTACGTGTTCCCGCCTACTGTTGTACATTCTGTTTCATGTTAAACATTTCCCGTTACTCGTCAAATAGGCCTGACCTCACTACTATGCATTCGTTTGCTTAGGAGACATTTACTTTATAATTACTACAATTAAATTATTTTTAAGTCCTATGCCTTCACAATGGACAGTTGAGGGTACAGAATCCATACTTCAGTCCCACGTGCTTACGTGAACAACTTGGAGCTCAAGTGACGCCAGCTTGTTACAAGAACAGACTACCTTGGTATTACTGTTGGTATTCATCCGCGTCCATAGTAAATAACAACATATAAAAGTAGCTTTTCTTTTACATAGCGTTTTACATACGAGTGAAGTTTAATGTTTCATCGTATTTAACAACTAGAATTCTATTTTTTATTTCCAAATAATACAAGATTATGGTTTCCAAATACGAACTACATTTTCCTGCGTCATGTGAGTGTTTCAACTGGGAGCCAATCATGGGTATGACAGCAACGTGCTTATGTTTACATCAGGATTTTTCTTACAGCGAAAACAGTATAGACTGTGGTATTAGGGTACGTACAAACAAGACGAAGATCATGGTTACCGGAATAAAAAAAAAAGTAAACGTGCAAATTCTAAATGAGGCAGTAGAACAAGTGGACAGCTTCAAATACTTGGCGTGTACTGTAAGTAATATGAGCTGCTGCCAGGAAGTAAAAAAAGAGGATAGTAATGGCCAAGGAAGCTTTTAACATAAAAAGAAGAATCTTCTGCGGACCTCTGGAAAAATAACTAGGGAAGAGGTGATGCACTTGGGGAGCTACGATAGGTAGCGAAATCCGGTTGCGAATGCCAGCTATAACGGCTGGGGGGACCATCGTGCTAACCACACGATACCTCCATTCTGGTTGGATGATCGTCCATCTCTGCTTCGGCATGTGGGTGTGAGGTCAGCAGCCGGCTGGACGGTCTAGGCCCTTCACGGGCTGTAGCGCCACGGATTAATTAATTATACTACCTTATTAAGCTTCACGAATAAAAACTGCAATAAATTCAAATTGTATCATCATAAATATGGAACTAAAAGGTCCGATTTTATACGAGTAGAGGAACCAAAGTGTTTCACAAGCACAGCTCTTAGCCATGGTACCCACTTTTGTCCAAAGTTATACTGGGTGTCCATAAAGTCTGGAATCATAGAAGAATGGCTATTTTTTTTCTGTTTGTTCAGTACTAAATCCATCTCTTCTGGAAACAGTGATGTTCTCAGACAAATTTTTACGTATGTGGGGAAGTGAACAAACAAAATTTGAGGTATTGGTCACAAGCAAACCCAAACTGGTACATTGACAGTAAAAGGCAAGGCTCTCCGAAAGTGATGGTATGGTGTGGTGTGGTTTATGAGACGATAAGATTGTTAGTCCATTCTTCTTTGACTCAAGTCACTGGAGAACATTATCTCAGGATGTTGGGCTATGAAACGTTCTCAGAACTTCATAGTATCTGCTATCCAGAATAGTTTATGCAAGATGGGGCCCCATGTCATTATGCAGGTTTCGTTCGGCACTGGCTGGATGAAATGTTTCCCGTACACTGGATTGGGAGAAGAGGCCCCGTGGAATGGACACCAAGGTCACCAGACCTAAATCCTATGGATTTGTCATTTAGGGGATTGTGAAAGCTGAGGTGTATGCAAAAAAATTTCGGGATGTGGAACATCTGCGTGAGAGAATTATTGCTGCATGTGCTGCTCTTAACCCACGTATGTTGAAGACAATTCAAAGAAATTGTGCAAAAACGTACGAGGACGTGTGTCGAAAATAGTGGCAGACATGTGGAACATATTATTTAATGTTAATATATATGTATGTGTATTATGTCTTATGACTGCAGACCTTATGGACACCCTGTATAATAAAAAATTGGAAAACACCCAAATTTAAAAAAAATTAGTATCAGAAAATTAAAAAATAGCGTTAGGAATTCAATTTTTAAATCTTGATTTGCATAATACACGTCACTGTTCGTTAACAGAAAACCACAGTTTAAGTCACACGGAGTTAGTGTGCACTCGAAGTTGGTTGCTTGACGGTTGTCAGCCCACTTTGAGATCTGTGGATATAGAGGGAAAAATTGGATTGGTGTCGGGTAGAGTTCCCAGGTAGCTCAGTGGTAGAGCGTTGGTACGTTAAACCAAAGGTCCCGGGTTCGATGCCCGGCCCCGGAACAATTTTTCCCTCGAAATTATTCAAATCAACTTTACAGGGAGTTATACCTGAAATCTTGATTTGCATAATACACGTCACTGTTCGTTAACAGAAAACCACAATTTAAGTCACACGGAGTTAGTGTGCACTCGAAGTTGGCTGCTTGACGGTTGTCAGCCCACTTTGAGGTCTGTGGATATAGAGGGAAAATTGGATCGGTGTCGGGTAGAGTTCCCGGGTAGCTCAGTGGTAGAGCGTTGGTACGTTAAACCAAAGGTCCCGGGTTCGATGCCCGGCCCCGGAACAATTTTTCCCTCGAAATTATTCAATATATATTGGTTTAATATGTATACGTATTTGTACGAGTTGAATTGTTAAAACTGAAATTGTATTTGTTTCTCATTAACCCACGAAGTGGGTTATCTTTATTTTTGTTAAATATGTGTTTGGATAACTCCCTGAGCACGAGTTTTACTCCTTCAGAGAAGAATTAAGTCTGCATATTTGTACATGTTATTTTACTAACAATAAACAACACAACACACAGGAAACAAATAGGAATGTAATAGCACTATAAAGGGAAGTAAGCTCTCTGGTTAGAAAAGTGCAACATATTGTGTATACAGTGAAACCTCACCTTACGGACACCCCAGGATACGGACACTCCTCATATATGGACAGATTTTTATGTCCCAACTGAAATAATATAGAAACAATGATAAATTTAACTTTCGTTTACGGACATTCTCAGACACGGCCACGGACAGCTGTTTCACAGTCCTAAAGCTTGCTTTACCTCCTGACTGCGGACAGAACTTGGATTTCAAGACCTAATGTGTTACAAAAATGGAAAATTTAGTTTTGAGAACTGTACAGAAATTTCTTAACATGAAAGAAGACAATAAGGATCTCGTAGGCTACCATTAGCTCAGCCAGCTACCCCTTGTTAACTGGAAGAGGTTGGATAAACAAAGTCATAAAATTTAACCTGTCTGTTGGGTCCAAGATTTCCGCGATCGTGAAATTGTATTCGACACATATTAGGGTTAGTAGGATTATTCTCTTCACTTCAATCAGTTTTTCTGTTTAGAGAGACATGGCACCTGAACGTAAGGTTAAGTTGAAAAACTGTAAATTATATTACTGTATAACTGTAGACCTAGAATAAAATTGCATGACACAGTACTGTATTTTCCTTTTTCAGTCTTACCTACTGTAGTTTAAAGTTGCAAAGAATTTACTGTAGTACAGTAGACTGTATTTAGAATTAAACTACAGTAATACATTTCATTTAAAGCGTGAAGGGATACATAATGCATATTATAAATTTACTGTTAGATTGGGGAGCCTACCTCCCAATAAAGGACACCTCCCAGATGCGGACAGATTGTTACGTCCTTTCGATGTCCGTAAATGAGAGGTTTCACTGTAAATTACACAAGTTCGGAAATTCGAAAGAAAGAGGAACTTTATTTATATTTATTAGGTTATTTTACGACGCTGTATCAACATCTCAGGTTATTTAGCGTCTGAATGAGATGAAGGTGATAATGACGGTGAAATGAGTCCGGGGTCTAGCACAGAAAGTTACCCAGCATTTGCTCGTATTGGGTTGAGGGAAAACCCTGGAAAAAACCTCAACCAGGTAGCCTGCCCCGACCCGGGCCACCTGGTTTCGCGGCCAGACGCGCTGACCGTTACTCCACAGGTATGGACTAGAAAGAGGAACAAGTAAACATCAAACCCTATAATTTTGATTAACATTTTCATTTTAAGTGTCTATAAATACCTTTATCTCAACACAACTGAAATAGGATTTTCTTGTCGTCAGTCATGATAAATTTGGAAGGTAACGGTCAAGGACTACTGCATCACTCCTACATTGAGTGGTGACAATCGGCATCGAAAATCGAACGCCGGACATCGAGAAAGTAAAGCCACCGCTCCAGCTCACGACTTAGTAGTTCAATCTCAGTCTAGTATTTAGTCACGAAGCTCAATACGTAGTAAATATGCATCCATAGATAGTTGCTAATCACTAGGATCGCTACTATCGCCTCATTACAGACAATGCGAAATAGTACCAGCACAGTCTATAGTTCCTAGCACCCTTACAACTCAAGTTTCGTGACTGTATATACTAGACTGTGGTTCTATCTTCTATTGTTTGTATATGGAGGAAAGCATACGGGCTATTCCATCTCAAATCGACCGAAATATAGAAAAAATTGACCTTGCAAGTTTCAAATACAATGAAACTTTTTCTGTCCGTAGACAACTGTGATACAATGCTTTGTGCAAAGTTTGAGGCATCAGAACTTCATAGTGTTTAAATTAAAAATATTTAAATGTATCGTAATTTCATAAAATTAGAAACTTTAAACTGTTGTGGCTCAGAAACCCTTTCACCCAATGATCAAAATCATGGTTTACTTTGATGATGAAATGTTAAAGTTTATATTGACATGTAAACAGTTTTTCTTACTTTTTATAGAAATGGAGAAATTTAGATTTTTCTTCATTAAGACGCCTTTGCCCACGAAAAAATATTTTTAAAATATATGGTTAGATTCCGCATTGAAAGTACAAATAAACACATATTTTTTACTGGTGCACCGTTGATAATAAAGTATTGAAAAAATCAAACAAAAAAATAAATAGTACGCGCGTGAGCTAAACAGTTGACTGTGAGGCGGGATCTAGCCGAGGGAAGCAAGGCCAGGAGACAAACACGTGATGTTTCGTCTAGTAGCGCATAGCTGGGCTAGCTTTATCACAGGTTTTCATAAATACAGGAGTAAAATGACGCCCAAGGCTCGCTTATCTTCATCTCTCGGCCAGTGCGAACGGTACTGCGCCGTTCAAGTCCAAGCGTATGAAAATAATTTATTTAATACCCTCGAAACTTATTGCCGTGACACTAAGTAAACAATGCCGAATCCCTCTTAATAATGCAAGGTTTTTTCTCAATATTGTTTTACATTTTTACAAATGGCCAAAAAGCCTAAAAGCAAGTAAAATCAGATTATCTCTCTCTCTCTGTATACAGTAAAAACAAGGATTACTTCTTATCATAACCTACCAAATGTCAGCTTCAAAATGAGCTCTCGTTCAATGTTCTGCAGTAAATGGTTCCAGAGTTCTGAGCGCTGAAAGAGGCTTGTTTTTCTAAAATACGCTAAATTTGTCGCTCAACAATACGAAAACAGTTTGACTTTCGATAGTATATTTTTAAAAATGCACTCTCCTCAGCACCTTGCATAAATAGGGAAAAAATTACTTACTTACTTACAAATGGCTTTTAAGGAACCCGAAGGTTCATTGCCGCCCTCACATAAGCCCGCCAGCGGTCCCTATCCTGTGCAAGATTAATCCAGTCTCTATCATCATATCCCACCTCCCTCAAATTCATTTTAATATTATCCTCCCATCTACGTCTCGGCCTCCCCAAAGGTCTTTTTCCCTCCGGTCTCCCAACTAACACTATGTGCATTTGTGGATTCGCCCATACGTGCTACATGCCCTGCCCATCTCAAACATCTGGATTTAATGTTCCTAATTATGTCAGGTGAAGAATACAATGCATGCAGTAACTTTCTCCATTCTCCTGTAGCTTCATCCCGCTTAGCCCCAAATATTTTCCTAAGCACCTTATTCTCAAATACCCTTAACCTATGTTCCTCTCTCAGAGCGAGAGTCCAAGTTTCACAACCATAAAGAACAACCGGTAATATAACTGTTTTATAAATTCTAACTTTCAGATTTTTGGACAGCAGACTGGATGATAAGAGCTTCTCAACCGAATAATAACACGCATTTCCCATATTTATTCTGCGTTTAATTTCCTCCCGAGTGTCATTTATATTTGTTACTGTTGCTCCAAGATATTTGAATTTTTCCACCTCTTCGAAGGATAAATCTCCAATTTTTATATTTCCATTTCGTACAATATTCTGGTCACGAGACATAATCATATACTTTGTCTTTTCGGGATTTACTTCCAAACCGATCGCTTTACTTGCTTCAAGAGGGAAAAAATTAGAGTATAAAAAATTCGAGGTTTTTTACTGATCGATTTCATGTGGAATAGCCCATACGTGATGGTTTTGGAATGTGACGTTTGTACTTGAGTCACGTCCTCTGGGGCCAAAGTGTGTGAAAATCAGCGTCCGAGGACTCGACAGCAAAGCGCGTACCGGCGCCGAAGCCTCGCCTATTTTCGGAGTGATCTAGTTATGCGGCTGGTGGTTAAGAATTCAGGGATCATTTACTTAAGTAGGCGTGAAGTATCCTAGTCGCCTCGGCCCACTCAAAAAGCCCCCTCCCCACACATCTCCCACCCATGTGACTAAGGGAACAAAATCGTGAGTAGTTTATATTTTTGTCACCGATAATAGGAAGAAGAGGGGAGCGAGTTATGAAATAACCCTCTACATGTATATAAGAGGAGCACGTGGACAGCATCAGCGCCACTTGTCAAACTCTGTGAGCACGGCAAGCGACACTACACGATCATGAAGTTGTACGGTGGGTGGTGGTGCAGGGCAGCGCTCGTTGTGCTATGTTGTTGTTTGTTGGTTCTAACGGCAAGACAAGCGGAGGGGCACCCCATAGGAAACCCCGACCACGTAAGTACAACTTATCACACGTCAAGTAAGTCATACTCAGGGTTTTACCGTCACGCATTCCAGCTTTTTAAGAGTTCGTCTCACGACTGAGATCTAAGGACGTTAAATTCTATGTCACTTGTACAATACTGATATTTATATGAGAATATTTATTAGCAGTAGCGTGATAATGATGAATTGGGCAGTTCTCACTGGTAAATACAAAACTTAATTTATTATGATGTGAAATTAAACTTACAGAAAAAAAAAAACTTTAATAATATTTAAACTCGAAATACACCAAAAGTTGTAGCCATAACTTTATGTAATTTTTACAGGATTATTATGTATGATTTAGGAACATGTGTGGTGTGAGACATAACTTTTAGATGCAAAGTTTTTTATACACTATTACATACTATCAGTATCTAAAAAACATATTCCCACACACTCTTCACGTATAATTTTTATATATTTTCACTTTTTCGATTTGTAATTTTTTACTTTCTAATTACAAGAAGTACAAAATACTGTGGTGTTGTGAACGTCTATTTCGAGAATTTTGCGAAAATATAAGTTTTCAGCATTGATGACAAAAAAAATATTTTGGGCATGCAGTCTGTGTACAGCAATTTTTCTACTGGACCCATTTTGTTCATGTTCAGTACATAAGAATCTATTCACGCCGGAAAGGTGCACATGAACTATAAGTAGAGTAAAAATATTTTAAAATCGCGTCATTACTAAAAAAAAAGTTACTTATATTTACACAAAACTGGCTCAAACGATTTTTTTTACGATTGTGTTTTTTTAACCAATATGTGGTATTTACATTTATTCTTTTGGGATTGTACATAAAATATCTTTTGTGTGCAATGCGAAAACGAAAATTCATGTTTTCATTTGGATGTGCATATCATCAGCCAAGTACCAGGTCTCATCATAACAATTTACTCATACCCTACCACAAGACATCTTTATATTCTTCATCCTATACAGTTTCAGTTGTTAGAGTGATGTAAGGGGTTGTTGGACAATAACTTCATTTAGGTCAAAATTACATAAATTCTTACTTAACAGATTAATTACTGATTAATATTTGTTACTCATAATGAAACTAACATCTGTCCATTCTTATTATTATCATTAATTTCTCTAAATACAAAACCTCTAATGGCAAAATTTCATTACATTAATATTCTCCAGTATATAAATATATTTTAGATTTATATTTTTCTCCCTATAACATAGTTCTAGTAAACTCATATTAAATTAATTCTCATAATTTTACTAGGTATTTCAACTTAATTATAATTGATCGAATTAAATTACCTCATAAATTAAGTTACTACTTTATCTTATAGGTTTATCTAAATTTAAATAAACATGTACTAATCGTTAAGACTTAACTGAAGAATATTGCTGGATAATCTTTTAAGTGTATTGTAAATATTCCTAATTTAAATACGTACTGTAATGATTAAGGCTGGTTGAATGGAAGAGAAGGCCTTATGGTCTTAACTCTGCCAGCGAAAATAAAACATTCCATTCCATTCCATTCCAAATTATTTGATTACTATGCTATGTTCTTTGCATGGTATGATTAAAGAAAGCAAACTAAAACGATTAGTAACGTTCCTAACATAATAAAAAAAA
The DNA here is from genome assembly GCF_040183065.1 of Periplaneta americana. Classification (NCBI taxonomy): domain Eukaryota; kingdom Metazoa; phylum Arthropoda; class Insecta; order Blattodea; family Blattidae; genus Periplaneta; species Periplaneta americana. Next base: position 34,355,456 of record NC_091122.1, read on the forward strand.
CTGAATTGTTGAGAAATTCGTTAACAGATAACTACAAAGTACGTATCATCTTTACCACAGCAAGTTCTTATTTAATCTTGCGGGATAAATAAAATTATTACAATTTAAAAGACATTAAAATAAACTTCACTGATCATTAGAGAACCGCATGATAGAAATTTGGGGACAACAGTGAGACACAACACTTAAAAAAATTACATTATAGTGAATCATCAAAGTTACTTATAATTTGAAGTTTTAATTTAATTTGAACGTCTTACAGATTTATTTTCATTCTGTATACCTATCATTAATTGTCCCGCGAAGTAGCGCCGTGGTCTTAGATATCATGCGTAATTTTCGCGTTACGGAATGAACGCTGGTTCGAATCTTCATAGGAGAAGAAATGTTCTCATGAAATTTAAATCAGTGCATAGCACTGGTATCCACCCGTGATGCAAATAAGCTACAATATACAATAGGTAGGAAAATTCGGTCCTGCGAACCAATTGTAACGGCCGGGAGGATCCCAATGTTAATCACACGATATCATCATACTGATTGAATGATTGTTCACCACTGTCGGCTGTTCGGCATGGTCCTCTATTGGTTGTCGCGCCTGGGATTGTTATCATCATCGTTGTTGTTACTATTAATAATAATTAAAGTAAGGTGAATTAAAAATATGAAATCTGGGCTGGCCGTCAGGGACTGATGTTATTAACATTCAGAAAATCAATCGTACATATCGTGAAACGGAAGTACATAAATTGTCCATGCCACAAGCAATTAAAACTTTATTACACTAAAACACCGCGGGGAGTACTGTTCTGCATGTCGGACTGCGAAACTGCGGGCTTGGGTTCAAATTCTGGTCGGGAGAAGTCACTTTGTTGAGTTTTCTCTCAATCCATTAAGAGCAAATGCTGTGTAACATTCGGCGCTGGACTCTGGACTCATTTCGCTGGCATTATCACCTTCATTTCATTCAGACGCTAGATAACCATCGCAGTTGATAAAGCGCCGCAAAATAAACCAATAAAAAAGCATAATAATACACCAATGTTTGCGTGAAATCTGACTGCAATTGAAGGGTTCAGAACCATAGTGGCCAAGCGCCATTTACTAAAACCGTAGAAAACAAGGATTAAAATGAAGTTATTACCATAATTCAATGGAAACATATAGCAAGTAATATAACGTATACACATTAAAACTAAATGATATGTCAATCTTCATTAAACTATGGTATTCACTTAACTTTAACCCTTGCTTTCTCTGTTTTTAATAAATGGCGCTTGGCCCACTATGGCTCTGAACCCTTCAATTTCTCTCTTCAATAATATTGACATATTCTTAAAATTTTCAAATGAAACTTTGTTATATTTAATGAATTAGATTTTTTATCATCATTTCGTATTGTTGTATCTCGAATAAAAATTTCAAATAAAACTTTCTTATATTTAGGAATCAGATTTTTTATTATCATTTCATGATATTGTTGTATCTCTATGAGTAAAGAAGTGAATAATCATGGACGAAAGTTTTTAAAATGATACGTAGACGCTAGAAAAAAGTTGCCAGGAGCGCCATTTTGTCACGGTATGACTCTGTTTGAAATGTGCGCTTTTAGTTTACTTTCAGAATTCTCAATATTTATAATCTTGTTTTTATTTCGGTTAGTTGAAATCTGTTACTCGGTGTCTGGATTGTTATGTGCACAATTATTTCCACAATGTAAAGAATAACATACACAAAAACTAACATATATTAGAAAACACATCAACTACAGACGGCACAAAAATGTTTCTGGTTTTATTAATACTGCAAGAACTCTCTATTAGGCCAGAGTTTATTTGCAATTTAGCATCAAATTAATTGATAATTACTGTAAGTCGCTTATATTTGTAAACTGAGTTACAATTACAAAATATTTTGACTGGTTTGAAGTTTGGAATTAAACAAGCTCAAAAATATACGTATAGTGCAATGGAGACTACCTCGAAATACGTAATTAAGACACATCATTATCTATCAACTGATAAGTTTGAATGAATTAGCTACACATAACAAACAAAACAATCAATCAATCATAGCAACTATGGTAAGAAGATATTTTCTGATTTTATTCATACTGGTAAGAACCAGAGATGAACAACGATCGAGAAAGCAAGACTAACAGCGCTCGCAAAGCCGAAAACCCGCCCGACAATGTTATACGTGGCGTCGTTGACGTAACGTGTTTCGAGACGCTGAGATTGATCACTCCCGAAGTCCCGAACGTGAAGCAGCCTTGAATCGCCACAGTTGTTTATGCCTGACTGAACTTTTATCTACTTTGGCAACTGTTATATACGTAGGTAATAATCAACTAACCTATTTGAAACATCATCTCTACCTTTCAGTGTATAATAATCCGTTCCCCAGTCTTTATTTAATTACTAGGTCCTTATTAAAAGGCTAGGAATTTTCTTTTCATATGTTTGAGATCTAGTGTGCAATCTCTAGTAAAAAAGATAGTTATTTTTTATGTTTCTTATAAATGCAAATTTATTTGTGATTTTTTTTTTATTTATATAACCATATCATATAATAGAACCAGAAATTTTGATAACTGTTCTGTTTTGTCTTTTTGTCTCACTTTAACATTTATAATGTTATTTATTTCAATGATGTATGTTATTCAAAGTTACGAAATCTTTCCACGCCGACCAAATGCTATTTCGAGAATGATGAGCGAGACTCGAAGCGCAGCGAGAATGACGAGACGAGACTCAAAAGACAAATGCAACGAACAACAGCGAGCGAGAGCGGCAGTTAGTTTTCTTCATCTCTAGTAAGCACCCTCTTCTTGGTATCATTAGTTTTAGTTCTGCATCAAATCAGAATTACGATTACAAAATTTTTTATTACTGTGAAGTTAGAAATTACATGATCTCAAAATGGTATACTGCAATTACCTCAAGCTAATTAAAAACATCATCTAACAACAAGACGATAAACTTGAAGCGGTAAAAATTATTATATCAAGAAGTTAACAATTGAATCAAAATATTGAGAAACTCCACATGTCCATTTTTACGAAAGTGAATTATATATGATTTCGTATTCTAAACATGTAGACTCATTATATTATGAAGAGAAACCCCACATATTCCCATTCAATAGGGTGACCAGATTCATTTCCATAAAAAAAGAGGACACAAAGCTTCAAAACGGAGGGCATTGTTCGAAAAATGAGGACAGACAATATTATGTACTTAGATTTATTTTTTTTACTTGATTATTTAACGACGCTGTATCAACTGTTATTTAGCGTTGATGGAATTGGTGATGGCGAGATATATGGCGAGATGAGGCCAAGGATTCTGACATTTGCCTTATGGTTGGAGAAAAACACGGAAAAAAAATTCAACCAGATAATCAACCCAAGCGGAGATCGAACCCGCACCCTAGCGTAGCTCCGAATCGGCAAGCAAGGGCCTTAGCCGACTGAGCTACGCCGGTGAATACTTAGATTTAGGCTTAGACCTATATTATACTTTAAATTACATCAATATCTATTTTATTACAAAATATTTTACCTCTGATTGAGATTCTGGATGATATGTAGCCTATATCTATTATTTATCAGGCCTTACATCTCACTTGACGATATGTGTCAGAGGAAGAAGAACTGTTTATGTGCATCTCAGCTCTGATTAGTGGAATATGTAGCTAATCGGCGATGTATGCATTGGAGGGGGAAAGGAACTAGCCACCCTACCCCATTATCTTCTAATCTAGTTACCTCAACAGTGATGCCTTATTGGTGTTATTGATGAGATTCAAATCTGTCTTCGGACAGCTGACTAAACAACAACAAAATATTTACAATACAGATTTAGGCTTTTACCATACTTAAAAGTATGTTAATATCTATCTTATTACAAAATAATCATGATGAAACTTAATAATAATGATTTTACAGTTAGCTACATATGAAAGTTAAGGAAACTATAATTATTAAATAGGTCAGAAAAAGTATATTCCGTCGGTGCTGCTTACAGGAAAATTATTTTTAAAAGGCGTCAAATCATATAGCTTCAAAATATCAGGCATACAAGTACGAAAAGCAGGACATTTCTTGAATTATTTAAAATATGCCCGGACCCCGAACAAATGCCTAAAAAGAGGGCATGTCCGGATAAAAGAGGTCGTCTGGTCACCCTACCCATCAACATTCATTTTAGCTAAAGTGTTAAAAAAAACTGAGCACAAATCTAGGACCTGAGATGTTTTTTTGCATCTCCTGAAAAGTTTAGCTTTCTAGACATGTGGGGTTTCTCAATATTCCGGTTCAATTAGTACAAAATACGTACATCTAGTATTTCTTACTCGCATTCTTTTCTTTCCTGAGGCTGCGGGCTGTTGAACTGAATATGCAACACTACAAACACTTCAAAAAACGCGAATGAAATTGTCATAGTATGTTAAATGGATTAGCTTTACTATCACTTACTTATGAAGTCTGTTCTTGAATACTATCGAGTTCTCATGAATTAAATCTCTTTATTACGTAACAAAGTGCCTCTCTAGTTCCTTGTTTCTTGCAAATTATAGTTTGTAAAGACAATTTTCAGGGAATTTGACTGCGCTGTATAATTCTATTACTAAAAATAATTAGTTGTACTTCTAACGTAATTACGTTTCTAGTCTGTAGATAGGGGATGAGGAAGGGACGCTGAAGAGGTGAAAGAGGGTGGGATTGTATATACCGCAATGGATCAAATCTATAAAATAATTATAAATAAAATGTAAGTACAACTCCAAAAAAATAATTCGCTATTAGATATTTAGCCTTGCTTGATGTTACTCAATAGCCTACGAGGGACGAGGGAGTTTGGTGTACCCTCTCGATAACGCCTACTTTCTTAAGGAGTTTTTTTCTCTTGTACAAAGGAGGGACCCGAAGGCTTGCACTGTTGCCTGAGGCTTATTGTGCTTACTAATCCTTTTCTGTGAATGATTGAGTAGCCGAACGACCGAGCTCTTCTTAAGCAGTGACTAAATTTAAGTATCGTTTACTTTAAGTTAAGGAGTCTTACACACATTTAGAGTTTATCCAAAATAAGAACCGCCCATGATGTAAACAATAACCGAAGTACTCAGGGTGAAAGAGAGGAAACAGTTCTTTGTTTTCATTTTTTCTTGGGTATATTTACTTACTTACTGGCTTTTAAGGAACTCGGAGCCTCATTGCCGCCCTCACATAGGCCTAAGCCCGCCATTGGTCCCTTTCCTGAGCAAGATTAATCCATTCTCTATCATCATATCCCACCTCCCTCAAATCCATTTTAATATTATCTTCCCATCTACGTCTCGGCCTCCCTAAAGGTCTTTTCCCCTCCAGCCTCCCAACTAACACTCTATATGCATTTCTGGATTCGCCCATACGTGCTACATGCCCTGCCCATCTCAAACGTCTGGAATAAATGTTCCTAATTATGTCAGGTGAAGAATACAATGCGTGCAGTTCTGCGTTGTGTAACTTTCTCCATTCTCCTGTAACTTCATCTCTCTTAACTCAAAATATTTTCCTAAGCACCTTATTCTCAAACACCCTTAACCTATGTTCCTCTCTCAAAGTGAGAGTCCAAGTTTCACAACCATAAAGAACAACCGGTAATATAACTGTTTTATAAATTCTAACTTTCAGATTTTTTGACAGCAGACTGGATGATAAAAGCTTCTCAACCGAATAATAACAGGCATTTCCCATATTTATTTTGTGTTTAATTTCCTCCCGAGTATCGTTTATATTTGTTACTGTTGCTCCCAGATATTTGAACTTCTCCACCTCTTCAAAAGATAAATTTCAAATTTTTATATTTCCATTTCGTACAATATTCCCGTCACGAAACATAATCATATACTTTGTCTTTTCGGGATTTACTTCCAAACCTATCGCTTTACTTGCTTCCAGTAAAATTCCCGTGTTTTCCCTAATCGTTTGTGGATTTTCTCCTAACATATTCACGTCATCCGCATAGACAAGCAGCTGATGTAACCCGTTCAATTCCAAGCCTTCTTTGTTATCCTGGACTTTCCCAATGACATATATTTGAAATATATGCAGTAAAAAATAAATTTTAGAGGCTTAATAATACGAATTAAATGAAAATAATTTAAAACGATTTCTCAAAAAACGTTATCAGAAACCCATTTTTTCATTAGTCTACGTACTTTTTTTCTTTCAGTATGTCGGCGATTAAACTTGACGTGTTACGATCATTTGTACTGCTTCTTCGCTTAATAGCGCAGTAAAACTTGTTGAAATGAAAATTTACACTCCACGAGACTTCATTGTCGCTGGTGTTTAAAAACATTCAGTTTTGTTCTTATGAAATCAGAGCGCACCAGCAGCATTGTCTTTGCATCAGTTTCATGACCTAATAGCTGATACAACGTCGTTAAATAACCAACTAAAAAAAAAGTTTCATGACCTCGACAATACGTTGCTTTACTGTTGCAAGTATAGAGGCTAAATACATTCATTTTTGTCTACGACATCAGAGTAAAGGTGGTAAAAGTCTGAATGACATCTAGACGACGCGTATTTTCGCCATGGCTCCTGAAAAATTACTCTTATACGGCTAGTATGTACATAGAGCTGCAGTTAGATTATGTTAGAATGGAAAACGTCCAAACACTAGGGGCGAGTACCCAATGTCGCAGCAGCAATTTCCTCAATAGTAACTAAATAATTAATGTTTTTGTTTCTGAGAATTTCACATTTCTTGGACATTATTCTTATTTTTATCAGACAGAAATTCTGATACTTAGATAATACAGTCTCATCCGTTTGGGTATGGATAATATTAATTTATTATTACAAAGCTATTATGATTTATAAGTTAGAATTTATAAAACAGTTATATTACCGGTTGTTCTGTATAGTTGTGAAACTTGGACTCTCACTCTGAGAGAGGAACATAGGTTAAGGGTGTTTGAGAATAAGGTGCTTAGGAAAATATTTGGGGCTAAGCGGGATGAAGTTACAGGAGAATGGAGAAAGTTATACAACGCAGAACTGCACGTATTGTATTCTTCACCTGACATAATTAGGAACATTAAATCCAGACGTTTGAGTTGGGCAGGGCATGTAGCACGTATGGGCGAATCCAGAAATGCATATACAGTGTTAGTTGGGAGACCGGAGGGAAAAAGACCTTTGGAGAGGCCGAGACGTAGATGGGAGGATAATATTAAAATGGATTTGAGGGAGGTGGGATATGATGATAGAGACTGGATTAATCTTGCACAGGATAGGGACCGATGGCGGGCTTATGTGAGGGCGGCAATGAACCTTCGGGTTCCTTAAAAGCCATTTGTAAGTAAGTAAGTAAAGCTATTATGATAGTATCTTCAGGAGCAATGTTAAAGCTGTCCTGTTATATGGATCTGAAACCTGGCTATCAAACAATACAATTATAATAAAGTTGCAATCCTTTATAAACATGTGTCTGAGGAAGATTTTAATTATCTACTGGCCAATGATAATAAGTAACGAAAATTTATGGAGACTAACAGAAGAAGAACCAATAGAGATTCAAATTAAAAGACGGAAATGGAGGTGGATAGAACATACTCTGAGAAAACCTAATGAGACTATAGAAAGACAAGCATTGGAATGGAATCCCCAAGGAGCTAGGAAGGTGGGGCGACCAAGAGGGACATGGAGAAGAACGGTTAATGAAGAGGTGGGAAAGTCTGAAGAGAAGTGAAGGCTACGGCAGCAAATCGTGTCCGTTGGAAGGTTCTCACTGAGGCTCTATGCTCCACATAATGAGTGAAAGGATATACTACTACTATTATGATAGTAGGAAAATTTTCTTGCTGGTTATATTATGATTAAAAGGTGGGGGTTTCCATATATGCCAATTAACTATGCATAATCTGTAAGGACAAATGAAAATCGTAGATGATTAAAATGGCTACTACAAATCAACAGCGACCAGATGCAGTTTATGTTTTGGTGGAGATGGATTACATTTATATTTATTATTGGATTATTATTTGAAATTTTATTATGAAATTGGATTTAATTGTAATTTTCTGTAGATTGTCAATGTGTTCTTTGGTATGCATAATTTGAGAGTGTTAAAAGAGTTCAAAGGAAATTTCGACGTGAGTATGGTGTGCGTAATGTACCTAAATACGATTCCATAATATTGTGGTATCGAACATTTGTAGAACCAGGTTCTGTGTTAAAAAAAAAAAAACATGCAGGAGGTCGCAGGCGAAGCCCATACTTGAAGCAGCTATTTCTTGGCTTGGTCCCCAAACTCCCCAGATCTAACCCCTCCTGACCTCTTCGTGTGGGGTTTTGTTAAAGACATTGTCTATTCACAGAAACTCAGGAACATTGATGATCTGAGAGTAAAAATTACTCAAGCTTTTCGACAAGTCACCAGTCTTATGTTACAAGAGACATGGGCTGAATTGCATCACAGTTATGAATTGTGCAGGGTGCGCAATGTGTACTTGATCTTTTCTCTTTGCCACGGTGGTACAGTGATGTACATTAGTGTGGTCCTTGGCTTGGATAGAGTAGGTAACAATCGTACTGGGCTTATTTTCAAATAAAAATACTCTCATAAAGAGATATTTCATTTAACGGTGAGTTTAAAATTCCCGGCAGACTTACACATGCTCTAATCAATGAGAAAACAACTTCTCTATAGCGGACATTTTCAATAACGAATGCAGACTTACAAATACAAGCAGCAAAAGTTCTGTCTCAATATCGGGAACATTCAAACAAGCGATCCTTTCTATTCCTCAATTCCTCACACTACTCCTACTAACTGCTTTTATTTTACATCGGATTTACGATAATTTGTCACTTGGGTTGTAGGATTGCACGTAGAAACATCAGGCCTCATTCAATGTCTAAAAGACAAACAGTATCTTCGTTTTTTAAATGTGGGAAATTTAAGTTCTCTCTCTCTCTTTTTTGTTACGTTCATATTATACTCACTTACTCAGGGCTTTTAAGGAACCCGGAGGTTCATTGCCGCCCTCACATAAGCTCGCCATCGATCCCTATCCTGAGCAAGATTATTCCAGTCTCTACCATCCTCAAATCCATTTTAATATTATCCTCCCATCTACGTCTCGGCTTCTCCAAAGGTCTTTTTCCCTTCGGTTTCCCAACTAACACTCTATATGCATTTCTGGATTCGCCCATACGTGCTACATGCCCTGCCCACCTCAAACGTCTGGGTTTAATGTTCCTAATTATGTTAGGTGAAGAATACAATGCTGAATGACCACTGACAGGTTACCTCAAACAAGTAAATAAAATCGAATCGTTTTTTTTATTTTATTAGGTTATTTTACGACGCTGTATCAACATCTAGGTTATTTAGCGTCTGAATGATATGAAGGTGATAATGCCGGTGAAATGAGTCCGGGGTCCAGCACCGAAAGTTGCCCAGCATTTGCTCGTATTGGGTTGAGGGAAAACCCCGAAAAAACCTCAACCAGGTAACTTGCCCCGACCGGGATTCGAACTCGGGCCACCTGGTTTCGCGGCCAGACGCGCTGCCCGTTACTCCACAGGTGTGGACTCGAATCGTATTGTTGTTTACGATACCATGCCGATTTGTTATGATTCTTTCGAACGACGATTCATTCATACCACGAACCGATTCTTACGATTCTTTATTATTAGTAGTTCGAATGAACGATTCGTTAACAAATCGACCCAATTCTAATAAATATATTCCATTTCCCATACCGTGAATCGAACCACGGACCACTCAGTTGGGAAGCGAACATGATATCCACAATGGTGGACTATACAAACTATAGTCTATTAACAGACTATATTACTTTCTATTATTTTCACATTGACACATTTTAATGTCAAGTGTAGGCTGTTAGTTTGAAATTTACAAACACGCAAAGTGCTTCACTACTAGGCTTGCCAACAGTCCCATATTTCCCGGGACAGTCCCGATTTCGACCATTGTGTCCCGCGTCCCGAAATAATTTGCACACGCATCAAAATGTCCCGGTTTCATGGCATATGTGACTTTTACAGCTGATTTTCGTTTCTATCATATTGTTGGATTAGTCTGGATTTGAAGATATTTCCGCGCAGTCCCATACAGACATGCTTCCAATAGGTGACGAAACGGAGAAATGACTCTAGTATGCATATTTAATGCAGAAATTTAATTCTCGATGTGATTCACAAACCGGGAACGGAAACGAGAACGAGAGCGTAAATATGGTTAAAATAAATGTATTTAAAAGTGAGCATTCACAATAGTTTATTATGAATTCTCACATTTAAATACATTTATTTTAACATTATTTCCGTTCTAGTTCTCGTTTCCGTTCTCGGTTTATTGTGAAACAACCTTTACTGGTGCAATGATCATAATACACAAGTTAGGGCAGGCTTGATCACAGCTTATAGAGTACTTAATGAATCATCTGTTCTGTGCTCATCTTATGCATTTTGACTTTAGTTTGGCGCCATTCAGTATTATGTCCACTTTGTTCCACTTGATGCCTCATTCATTGGTTTCGGCGGAAAAGAGAGAGAGAAAAAAATGTATTCGACCATTTCTACGATAGATATACTGTAGATATCACCGAGGGCAACGACAAAGACTTGTAAAATACCGCAGCCCCTCAAGCGTAATAAGATCAGATAGCTCTGGTGATAAATCACGTAAACGTCTCTGTGTTTTCCGAGAAAATTGGCTGAAATCTTTTGTATAGGTAGGTTAGGTTAGTTCGGGTTAGCTCAGGTTACGTTAAGTTAGGTTAGTTTATATTATGTTAGTAATTACATCAATATGATGGGATCTTAGCAACCCACAAGTTAACATTTCTTTTATAAGGAATTTATACTGCTTTTCAACTTGTTTTGTGGTCATTTTGGTAAGTTCTTTTTGTAATTTTTTTACATATTAAATACGCTGGTTCTGTTACAGGTATATATTGAGGGGGTGAGAAGTCAAGGGGTACAAGTGACATTTCTAAGAATATGAGTTACAGTAAGTGCATCCAAGGCAAGCTAAGGCATATCAAATTTTAGTGGCAAAGGGATATATCTTTTAACCACATCATACACTAGAAATGAAATTAAAAAATTCACTGAATTTACGAAGACTTAAGTACTTTCAACCACGTTTTCTTAAATATAACTTAAGTGCACTTATACCCCTTGGCTTCTAACCTCCTCATACATAGTTATAGAAGTACTACTGTTGAATATGTTGATTGATAGGTGTAAATAATTACTGCAACCAAATTGTCAGTAAAGTTTATGTCCCTAATTTTTACTTACGAAAGATGGCAAGCCTATTCACTACTAAGAACATATATTGTGACCAAAAAAAAAAGTTTTCACTATAGGCTTTCATAGTACTAAAATAATTAAGTTAGCATTCACAATCAAGGGGTAAACTTGCATATTTCACGGCAATAACATCGACCCGCGACAACTTATGATTACAATATTGAGGTCATTACGTGCGATGCATAAAATTTAGCTGTTTGCCCACGTCTTTTGAGATTTCATCTCTCTAGCGTTTTCCAGTTGTTCCATATTTGTGAAGTGAACTACTACAACAAGAAGGAAGGTAAATGGAACCTAGAAAGCATTAAATCATTACATCTATATTTCACCCTACTCAGTTCGGGCTTGCTGAGAACAATACGATTGATTTTCAATTCCAGATATAAGATATCATTTCATTATTTGTCGGGTATCGGAATGCAACGATCGCTTCTGCAAGAATAGGAAGCTATTTCCGCCCTTCTTGGTGACACTTGGAATTCATTTAGACAACAGAAATCAGAGCAGCCATACAAGAGGACGCGTTTATATAAGGTCTCTTGTGCACTGTTCTGCCTTTCTGGCAAAGCAAAACAGAATCTCGACAAAACAAAGCATTCCCGATTTATTAAGGAGATTCTCTTCAGAACAGCAAACGACAAACTTTACTCATGAAGATGGAAGATGATTAACAATATGCAGAAAACCCTTGCAAAAGCAGAAGTAAGATTCTTATCGTCGGAATTTATTTATTTTCTAGTTACATTATGAAACACAGAAACTATTGTGATACTGTAAGAAATACAGTTACATATTTTCAAATCCCTGGTAACAAATCGTGCCTCTTGGCATGTCGTCTCTACCATACAGTAATTTTGCTTAAAATATTTACTTGTTTACAAATTACCTTTAAGGGTAGTGGGTAGTGATGCCTATGCGATTAAAGAATTTCAGTATAGAAGTTTAGTTGAATATTTCTAGGATTTTAGTGTTCATATTAGAATAAAAACTTCCATGATTAAACAATAAATCATTCTGAATTCAGTGGTATGAAAGACAGCTAATTAGTTTCGGATGTAAGTGCAAAAGAAAGCCCCTAACTGATAACCTGTTTTCCCGTTTTGCTAAATGTACTTCTATCTTCAGGTGCACATTACTTGCTACAATCTTCACTTATATACCTTGTATTTTTTAAAGTTATCAAGTGATGTATGTTGTAAATTATAAAGCAAAATTTAGTGAAATATTTCACCCTCAGTGAAACAGAAAAAAATATTGAACTTTGATTAATAATTTTTGCCATTTATTTCAAAGCATATACATTTTTTCTCATGTTGTGTCTATGATATTCATAAACTAGTAGGTCTACTTTGTAGAACAAAGGCTGCGGAAAATACTGTAAAAATTTCATATAAATAGATTTAGCAGTTTCAGAGAAAAATGCAGTTTACTTTGAAATATATCAACTTACTGAAAATTGCATTAAAAAAAAAAAAAAAAAAGAAGAATGTATGAATTACATGAGCCGCCAAATTTAAAGAAGGCATTCAAAGGGCTTACCTGCAGAGACACCACCACAATATATACTATAAAGTATTGTTTAAATGAGCATGTTTTGAACTTTTTTAAACACAAAATAAAAGATCGGATTTTTGACCCCTAATCACTACCTAGTTCCCTTCAGGAACCCGGAGGTTCACATAAACCCACAATCGATCCCTATCCTGAGCAAAATTAATCTGGTCCCTAGCATAATACCTCACATCCCTCAAATCCATTTTAATATTATCCTCCAATCTGCGTCTCGGTCTTCTTTCCTCAGGTCTCCCAACTAACACTCTATATGCATTTCTGGATTCGCCCATACGTGCTACATGCCCTGCCCATCTCAAACGTTTGGATTTCATGTTCCTAATTATGTCAGGTGAAGAATACAATGCGTGCAGTTCTGCGTTGCGTAACTTTCTCCATTCTCCTGTAACTTCAACCCTCTTAGTCCCAAATATTTTTTCTAAGCACTTTATTCTCGAATATCCTTAACCTCTGTTTCTCTCTCAAAGTGAGAGTCTAAGTTTCATAATCATACAGAACAACCGGTATGACGATTTATTCGAATTCAGTATACAAGGTGAAAGGAAACGGATTGCAGTAATTAACACGAGTTATAGACTAGATCAATACAATACAATTTTATCAAATGTTATTGATACAACCTGTCGAGAATTTTGAGTATTTCGACCAAATTAAATGCAACATGTATTATAGCTGCAAACCATAAATATAGCATTACGTACGCCTTCACTTTAAAGACTTGCAGAGGTGGTTGTAATTCTATCTGAGATGCCTTTTCTGTAGTGTTGCCTGTTTTCACAGCCAAGCTACTATAGTTTAATGAAGTCTACAATTCATATTTAGACAATTAATCAAAACCTGTACTTCTATAACTAAAATGTTACTAAAACATCGCAGTAAATACGTAACTTATTATTACGTTATCCTATAATAAGAAATCCGTTTTTTTTTTAAACAATATCAAGAAATCAGCGATTAATGATTTTAACACAAAATCTCTCCCCCCGCCGGCAAAAAATTCTTTTTCATTATCTATGACAGGCTTGCAGAACTGGGCGACAATTGTGCCGTTACGTCACTCAACGGAATACGTCACTCTTCCCTTCCTTCCATTCCCACGTCATTGACTTGGTAGGGGAGGGGATTTGTATTCAGTGTCTGTCTTATGTGATTGCTAGGCTTCGAGTCTTGGGACCCGATAAAATAAATTTACTGTGCATATACTATAGGCTGTTGACTCGCTGCAGGTAGTCAAAGGTAGAGATGTGTTGAGGTAACAACGTTGCTATTTAGAGTAGAGTACGGTAGTATGGGGAAACACACACATATGTACATTCTGAAAGTAAATATATATTACACAATGACAACGTAAAAAGAATGTGAAAAGCATTTATTCTCCTGGCTTTTATAAGCATTTGTGTTTAATTATATACAGTGTTAATGGTGGAAATAAACATGTAGAAATTTTAATTTCTTCATTTATCCTATTGGTCGTCTTTAGGAAGTGCAGTTACAGTACCGAATTGCAATGTACTACAAGATACATTCTCAGTGTTTCAAACGTAAATCTTTTTCGGTTATCTGCCAAACAAAGTTTGTACTATGAAAAGCTGCGCTCTACGTCGCATGACGTGATAGGAGCAAAACGAAGAAACCTAACATCATTACAGTCTCTAAGAGACAGTCTTTTATTCTCGGGTGACTATGTCCACTAATTTGCTGTTTATATTAGCTACACAATGTTCCATATCCGTTATTTCTATATAAAATTATTTCCACTTCTGTTCTACACGTTCAGTAATCGGTGTACTTGGTGTCTCATTAATTCTCTGTGTCATTTCCTCAATTAATTTGAGGGTTTCCGGCATCTCTTGCTCTGACTTTTCTAACCGTGTAATAGTTTCAAACAGTTTCAAAGTGGGTTTTATGAAAACCAAATCATTTGCCAGAACCTTCAAATCCAGAGCGTTTTTCTTTGCGTATTTGTTGGCATTCATTCTACAGTACCCCAACCCACTGTATGCTTTACTACTATACTCAGTACGTCGTTATGCGGATTTCCCACTGAACTGCTCTATTGGGTCCGAAGTCTCGAAGCCTGGTTGCGTACGGGCCACAGATACGTCATTCAACGTCGGTGGACTGTGGACGGGGAACCAATGCTTTCCCCATGTTTTCCACCCCTCTCTCGCCAGTTCTGTATCCCTGATCTACTGTCCATTACTCAGGAGAAGACGAGCGGAAAGAATGTGACCTTCTTGACTATCGCTGTTGATTATTATAAACATCGCTCAGATAAGCATCCCAGTAGCCAGGTTATTACTCGTGCAGGAAACATGAGTAACAATGCGTATGGAAATTAAAGCTAAGTTGAACAGAAGGCGACCTAATGTTTCCGCTTACTACAGTACAAATATTGAACGTGTTGTCATACGTTATCTGTTCACATCCCTTCCTCCTCAGTCCGCTCTCGTCTTCTCCTGAGTCACCGACTAGTATGATATGACAAGATTATGAACTGGCTGGCAAGAAGGCATTAGAAAGGAACTTGCTTTGTAGTATTATGACGATATTTGTACACGCAAACTACTTGAACTCTGATATACCTAGCAACTTGCCGATTTTAGCAGTGTTCAATAAATTGCATAAAATAATGTAAAGCGAAAACTAAAAGTATCAAAGTTCGAGTTGACGTCATGTAAAGTTGGAAACCATCACCTTGGGTTTGTAAGTCGCCATGAAACAATTCACGGTGGTTTCTTCACCTCCTTTCATCAAACAGGAGTTGCCGCTTCGGAGGCACACCGCTACTCGCGTGTGTTATTACAACCTATAGCACTTTTGAGTGATTGCAACTGTCGTCTGCGAATGATTGATTGAATGGTCGGTCAAGGCTTGTGGTGGCCGTGGAACTGTTTTATTTACAAACATACCGTGTGTGCTCATGCTTTCCAGACCGCTGAGGATCAGAATACAGAAAGTAATTATCTTGCCTCTTTTAGTACAGTTTATAGCGCACAAGAATTCATTGTAGAAGAGTAAAATGAGTCACAGCTATCGCGTTCAACTTTTTAATTAGCCCTATCAATACTGAGCCGTCATATGCGGAACAATTCCTCTGCGTTTAAATGCAGACGATCAGATAGTTTTACAGAACAATAAGCTCATATACGAAGTGATTCATTTAATTTATCCTATTTAGTAAAATTTAAACGAAAAATGTAGTGGGAACAAAATTAATCTCAGAAAGATGACATATACTTTCTCATTGTAGTACACTGCCTTCCAGTGTGGCGACCAGGATTCGATCCTCGTCTGGGTCACGAAGGAATTCCTGGTGAACAAAGCGGGTGCGAGGAGTTTATTTCGGGGTTCTCGCGTTACCCCTTATGATTTCTTTGTAATATATTCGTACGTAACGTAAGTGAAGATCCACTATTCTGATGTGTAGGCTACTGCATTGGCACGAACTAAACTGAAACGCGCTGAATGGAAGTCAGCTGTACACTAATGCTCTAACCTTGATGTCCCTTCAACCTGTGTTATTTTACCATACTACGCAACATAAAACCTTCCCACGCTCGACCCCAGGAGATGTATACACTACTTCCTCGGCAGTCGCGTTCAATCTGTAACAGCAAAAGGCTGACAGCATTTACCCGAATACAGTCTGTTTTCTGACGAACGCCACTTTTAATTAATGATGACTGAAGAGTGTAATCCCAAAATAACACAAACTTTTAGACAAGAATTGGCGTTGTTTTGGAAGAAAATAAGCTTAAAATATGACATGTCTCTAAAAATCATATTTACTTAGCCTACTTACTTATAAATGGCTTTTAAGGAACCAGGAAGTTCATTGCCGCCCTCACTTAAGCCCGCCATCGATCACTATCCTGAGCAAGATCAGTCTAGTCCTATCATATCCCACCTCCCTCAAATACATTTTCATATTATCCTCCCATTTACGTCTCGCCTCCCCAAAGGTCTTTTTCCCTCGGGTCTTCCAACTAACACTCTATATGCATTTCTGGATTCATCCATACGTCCTACATGCCCTGCCCATCTCAAACGTCTGGATTTAATGTTCCTAATTATGTTAGGTGTTA
This sequence comes from Periplaneta americana, assembly GCF_040183065.1. NCBI lineage: Eukaryota > Metazoa > Arthropoda > Insecta > Blattodea > Blattidae > Periplaneta > Periplaneta americana. Next base: position 34,372,457 of record NC_091122.1, read on the forward strand.
GAATATAATGCGTGCAGTTCTGAGTTGCGTAACTTTCTCCATTCTCCTGTAACTTCATCCCTCTTAGCCTCAAATATTTTCCTAAGCATCTTATTCTCAAACACCCTTAACCTCTGTTTCTCTCTTAAAGTGTGAGTCCAAGATTCACAACCATTAAAGAACAATCGGAGCCGACAAGGGGTGGTCCTCCAGCTTGGGGGTTGGACAAAGGGATGTAACCCATCACCGTAAAAAAGAGCTTTTACGAAACCCCAACAAAAAATCATATATATGTATAGATCATAAAAATGTTAAAATGGACTGAGCGAATTTGGGATCACTCTCTTCAATTGAGATTTGTATAATAAAATTATTAATTCTTATACAGAAAACTAATGTAACAAATGTAGTATTCTGTAAGGGCAAAGCCAGAGAAATAAATTGCATACAATGTTGTTACGAGCAGATTATGCCTAGAAACCAAGTAAAAATAATCTTCCAAGATCGCATGACTGTGTATGCGTAGGAGTGTTATGAATCGGGCCATCTTCGTAAATGGATCAGTATATCGTTGTTCAAATTAAATCTATCATACACACTTCATCCCACCTCAAGATGTCGTCTGCACTAAAATTGCTGGAAACCAGTTCCAAAAATATTAGTTGTCAAAGATAGCTTGGCATGACAAGCTGAGTACGTTACTCCCAGTAGGTGGCAAAATGACGTCTGAAATTTACATGGCACCTTCACATTCCCGCCTTCGGCTGACAGTCTGTGTCTGTCTTTCCGCTGTCCAAGAATTTGGAACACCAAGAAGTCAGAAACCATACTTGGCCGTCTTAGCTGAAGATGGAACCAGTAATAGTTCCAAAATAATGACGATAATATCCTCCATTCCACGATATATGTTCGAACAAAATTATGTGTTACAAGAAACACCATTCCTTAAACCTATAAAACTGATTTAACTTATATTATATTACACCCATTGCATTCTTACAGGACTTCAAAAGAAAAGCTTAATCAGTTCTCTAAAACTCAACAGAACCGAATCACGTGTTTCGTGGGCACGCCATACTTGTTTACTGACATTGACATTGAATTCAACATCTGACACGCTCGTAGATGCCTACGTCACAAAAGCAATATGCATACAGAGCGCTGATCACAGAAACAGACAGCTCGTAACCAACCATATTACACTACTTACTAAAATACAATACGGTGACTTAAGACTATAAAAAGTTAATGTAGGCCTACAACAAACACGATTCAAAATTATAACTTATATCTAGAGATGCAGCCATTCTACTTGCAATAATTCGGAAGATACACGCATGTGTTGAAATATTCTTCTTCTTCCCTTCAAGTATTAGGCCATATGGCCCGTTACGATCTCACAGTTGAATTTTTAATCCAGCGCTTCTTTGGACAACCGAGAGATCTCTTCCCGTTTGGACGATAGTGGAGCATGACTTTTGGGATTCTATTTCTACGCATGCGACGCGGATGATTTATCCCGTTGTTCCGATGTTTTACGTGATTAATTATAGGTTCTAGTTGTAATTCTTCCATTACATCTTCCATCTCCTGCCATGTTCTGAAAACAGTTCTTCACTAATTCCTCCAAGTAGATGTTGAACAGGGTAGGTGATAAAGAGCATCTTGTGTATTGTAATGCAAGGTATTTCATCATAATGCTACGGCCTACTTTCTTTTTAAATTGTGTAAATAATGCTGGATCAATGTCAGCATTTATTCTTTATGATACTGTAAATAGTGAAAGGGAGTATTTTAGTGTACATAGTGTAAAGGGTGTTAAACAATGACTACTTTCAAAAGCCGATTGTCAGAAAGACTTTTCGTCATATTCTGATCTTTCCTCAAATACTGCGTGTTCAGTTCAAAGTGTGTCATGGCTCGCCGTATGCCGTCATGTGGCTAGCCGATGAGCCTAGAGAATTCAATCTTCCTACACTTCCGCAAAGGCGTATTACCTATGTGCCAGAGAAGTTGCCTAGCAAGTACGGCGTTCATTCTGAAGAGTATTTACCGATATGTACGGTAATGCCGGTAGTGGCAGGAATGTGAACTGTTTGGAAACACGTACTGAGGTGAAATTTTTTCTTACTCTCGGGATATGGCGAGAGGGTTAAGACGATTACTTACGTATTTGTTGACATTAACTTGGACGGTCAACATGGACACGGAACATTTGATTTGTGTTGTGGAATGTTGCGGTACGCAACCGACGATAACAAATACCCTGCGTACGACTTGCCCGCGCAAAACAGTTCGAAAGAGGTTATGGTAGCACACAGACTTTACAGACCGCCATCTGTTGCTACGACGTTCAAGTTATACCGTACGCGTTCTCAAGTTCAGATTGAACGCCTTGAATAATAGGCAACTTCTCTGACATAAAAGCTGAAACTCGCTTCAAATCGCTGACTCACAACAGTGACGTCATGACACACTTTGAAATGAACACCCAATATTACTTTTGTATAATATTTATTCTTAATATATCAATTTTCTTTCATTAATGTTAATCATTCCTTCGATCCAAATTGTCTCTTTTAACACTAAATTCTAATTGTTCAACTATCAGAATTGCATGTAACTAAACATATAAATTTTGCTCTTATTATTATTATTATTATTATTATTATTATTATTATTATTATTATTATTATTATGATGATGATTTCGCTTTTTTCTGTATAGATGTTATTTATATTTGCTATGTATTTTTATATTGGTTGAGTGAAAGAGAAAGACTTATGGCATTAACTCTGCCAGTATCAATAAAAAAAAAATGAAAAAAAATGATTTAAATTGTAGGAAAGATCATCGTAGAATCATTCTTTATCAGTAGAATACATTTTCAAAGAATCATTATTCATCAATACAATGGATTTTCAACAGTCTTCGAGGTCTAGTTTTGGATCATGCATAGAATGACAACTGCAGCACAAACAAGATGCAAGTGTTTCCTGATAGTTCCTGTGTCACGCGCCAAATGACGTCACGCCAATAGTCTATGAACAACTAACCTTATCTCTGTACGCCCTGGGACAGACAATACGGTCCCTAGATATTACCATATTTTCTCTGCACTCTGAGAGAGCCATACAGTGATATCCAAGGACGCCACATAGAAGAAGTGGTTCATAAATAGCATCATTAAATGCACCAGAGATCTGCGAGGTCAGCCGGTATCCACAGGACTTCAGCGGGTGCCGCTCATAATATTCCCAGTTGGAACTGCGTGTTACATTCGAGAAAAACACTGTGTAGAGGCGAAAGCACTTGAGACGATCAAGTCAAGTGCACGTAATGGGCAAGTGACTCACGAACAAACTCCCTTGAGTGGACAGTCCGTGTTCACGTACATGTATCGCTAGAGCCCAGATTTACATGCAAAATGCATATTGAATATAGCACTCTAGAATACAACGTAACGCTGAAGCAATATTCTTCGGCAATAACTGCGTCTTGGCTGATGATTATACGTACGTTTGATTAAGGATAGAAATACATGTTTCGATGATAAATATTTTGCATGCATATTATATTTATAAAAATAATCGGTATGCTGAAAATGACACAAAACTTTACGTAGGTTTTAGTTATTTCGCAACAATTCGGTTCTCGCTTATATTATTTTGTCATTCAAAAGAGAGACAAATAATCCTTTTCTTCATAGCTAGAGTCCGGATTTTTATGTAATTACATATTATATTCCTTTCAATCTAACCGTATATAAATAACAAATCTTTGCGAATCTTGTAATTACCATTAATATATTAAAATTTGATACTACATATTTTTTACATATTTACCCCACATTACATATTATGGCTTGGTATTACATAAATCTTCATATTTAAGGAATTTATTCATTTTCACTTCTCTAAAAAAAACTTCTGCTGGGGAAGTTTACAATTTGAAATACGCAGATTTAAAAAGCCCTCTTACCTACCCAAGAAAGGATATATTTCGGGACGAAAGGCAACCTTTCTCATACAACTACAAATCAGTCAAAAAGTAGCGTTGCCTTTATGTGGTGGAGTGGGACGAGGACATTTGTCTCGAACTATAATTATTGTTCTGCACACGTCTTAACAAGCCGTTCCCATGCAATTTACAACCTTATCCACCTTCTTCCTAATCCTTCCAGGGAAAACCCGTGTCAAGTCTGGCATGAGCCGCAATAAAGTAACAGACTTTTGAAAAGAAGGTGGAGTAAAGGAACAAACTGGAAAGATGTTAAAAGATTAAAATAAATAGCTTTTCCGAGCAATTAGAAAGTATGGTTCTCGGCTGGAATAATCCTACCCTTCTGAATGAGACAGGAATGTCACTTTTCAAACAACAGTTTGTAAATACCTATGGTTTGAGGTTTTAGTAGGTACATGTTTCTTACAGGGAGCAGCTAAAATGCATGTGTCCCACATCTCTTATTTTCTCCTAATCCAGTAAAGCGAAACAGTGCTTGCAATACTGTTATATCATTCATTTCACTCAGTTCTCTAGTTTCAGTACTTACAGTATAAAGTGCAAGCGAGTTTATCTACTGCTTTTAACTAACTAAAATGGCCCCTGTATTTTCAACCCTAACGACAAAAATAAAATCCTGGATTGCGATGGACGAAGTTTTCACTACAGATGGAAAAATAGTAATGTGTCAAGTTGCGGTAAAAAGTCGGGTGCTCTATGAAATCACCTATCCTATACCTGCCAGATATTGATATTAAATATTTTCATGATTTTACATATTTTGGTACATATTCAGCTTATTTTTCTTACATAAATATGTACATATTTCACATCCTGATATTATATAAAAATCCGGTCCCTATTCATAGCACACGAATCATCATCTTCATCACGGCATAAGCCTTGTGGCTCGTTCCGTCTTCAAGAAAACTGATCCGACCATCTCATCCGTGGCCTGCCGACATTTCTTCTACCTACAGGTTTATACTTATATATTATTTTTGGTATACGATCTTCATCCATTTTTTGTATATAATCTTGCCATCTTTGTATCCAATGATGTTTCATTTGGACTCTGAATTTCCAATTCTTTCCTAATATCTTCATTCTTTTTTTTTTTATCTATAAGTCTCAAAAATTTCATCGCAGCAGCCTCTATTTTCTTCTGTTGTGAGATAGTCAAGACCCAACTTTCACACCCATAACGCAAGGTTGGGATCGCCATTACTTTGTAGAGTTTTAAGTGTTGCTCTATTACAATTTTTTAAAGTTCTTTTTATTGTACCACATAGTGTTTGGAATTTGTTTAATTTATTTTGCACATCTCTATTGCCAGTATATGACACAATGTAACCAAGATAATTAAAATCACTTTGTTGTTGGCTAGGCTTATTATTTATGCAAATTTTTGCTCTCAACAGATCTGTTCCCCTAAGAGCCATTATTTTCGTTTTTTCATATGAGATTTGAAGATTATATTCACTTGTAATATCACTTAATTCATGTATGGCTCTTTGTAAATTATCTTCCGAATCTGCAATTAAGATCTGGTCGTCTTTCCTAAGGCACTAAGTGACAATTTTTTAATTTGTATTTTATTCAATATAGGAGAGATACATTCCTATGAGAATATCGTACTAAATAGGCATTGTCGTAGCTAAACTGTGACTCGCGCACCAAAAGATGTTACAAAAAACCACAAAACAACTGTTTCATGAATTTGAACTGGACTACCACTGTGTTCTAATTTAAAATCACGATCCAATAATTATGGTTTATTAAAAAAACATATTTAGTATGCAGAGTCTATTATTTGTGTATAAATTAACTCGTATGTATTTTACTGAATATGAACAAAATCCGACGAATGGTTTAGGAGAAATATGTATAACAGGCCTGCACAAACAGCGCTCAACGAGCGCGCGCGCTCCTTCGGAGTGGGAGAGCGGTGTTTACCGCTCGCCGAAAGGGAGAGGAAGATACGTCAGAAGGACATAGACTTGCTAGTAGGTAGACGAGAGGGAAACGACCGCTCAGTTATCTAGTGGAGTGCAGTGTGTAGGCCTATTCTCAGTAACTGTTTCACGTTGCTTACCTACTGCTACAGTACAGTATGGAGGAATCTAAAAGACGGAACATAACATTTACCATTTAACGATTTACAGCTCCAACTTATTGATCTTCAATGCGACCTAAGGGATAAAGATCGTTTGAATAATACTACTAGCCTGGTTGAGTTTTACAAGACTAAACATTAGCAATAATATCCACTACACAGGCTGGCTGTGAAAATGATTGCTATGTTTGGCTCAACATTTATATTTGTGAGCAACTGTTTTCTATAATCAACTTTAATAAAGGCAGACATCGAACATCTGTAACTGATGTTTCATTATGATCAGTAGGCTACTGTTCCTTTCAGCTGCCAACAGCATAAAACCTCGTTTTGATGTACTGATAAATAAAAAATATAACAAAATGATATTGTACATTTAAGTAACTATAGAATTTCTATTACTTCTGTAAAATAAATACTTCTTTATTAATTAATAATAGTCCAAGATAGTTTTGCAAACACTGAACGGGAATTCATTTCGTAAGCACTAGTAATAGTACTTGCTTTTGTATTTTGTACGAGATCCACCCCTTCTTCCAGTCCAATCTTATACAGAGCGCAGCTAATATCTGCATTCCGCTCATGAGCTGTGAGCCCGCTCGGAGAGCGCAAACCTTGTGCAGGCCTGCTCTATAGCCTACACATGACCGAAGCCATGTTTTTGTTTCGGTTAACACGGATACTAAAACTTATATTTCTGTCAAAATCTCGTAATAAGCTTTTTGCAGTATCATAATACAAACTTTTCATGTCATTTTAAAATAAATTATTGTTGTGACCTAAAACTATCGTGCTGAGAATTCCTGATCCGCAAATTTAACAAGGTAACTCGATGAAATTAAAGCGAAAGTGCGAAAGAAGTTCATAAGAAATTAGGAATTGAGCGAACTGAAGAAAGGAGGACTGTAGGAAACCAGTCCACGACACGGAAACACGCCATCCTGCTTATTGGTACGATTTCCTTCAGTGGAGAAACCTCGCGTGCACTGAGTCAATAATATTACGATTCGTTGTCGCTGTTTTATTGTAACTTTATACATAGCACGTGTTCATGACCAATTTGAAAAGAAAAGAAGAAAATAAAAACACAGCAACTAGGAGACATGTTTCTTTCGAACTGGTTCGATATTCAGATGAATACATTCAACATATACGTATGTCTAATAATGCAAGGAAATACTTATATTAAGACGTACTCACCGCTGAGTATATCTTGAGCGATAGCAACGTTAGATTCACATATGTTACACTGACTTTTACACTCCAGCTACAACACATCAGTTACATCTTTCTTTCTTTCTTTCTTTCTTTCTTTCTTTCTTTCTCCCAGTTTAACCTCTCCCTTCTAGGCGCATTTACACGACCCACGCCACCCGGGCCTTACAGGGCCGCGACCTGTCGGGAGAGGAATTGCTCTATGGATCACATAAATACTTTGTGCGAGATCGTGCATATTTGCTTGTTTCCCGCACAAAACCAATACGCGGTAAGTGTGAAATACCACATTCAGTATTCCCAACGTAACACACATAACAATTTCCTTCTTCTTACCGCTTAAGCGCGACATTCATTTTACTGCTTTAGGCTTTTAACATATTATTTTTAGAAACGTTTAACATAGTAATAATTATAAATTGGAAACTTACCACTGCAATTTCACCTAAATTGCAATGTTAATTATTGTTTTTAAATATTTGCAAAAATTAATTAAAGTCTACTACTCCCCGAAACTTATTGCATTCCTGATACAAGTAACATTAAGCAAGCCGTGAAAAAATCAACAAGATTCCAGATGCCGATGTTATTACTGCAATATGTTATATAAATAATATTGTTAAAATATTAAAATGAAAAATAAATCATTACATAACCTTACCGTTTGTTTTAAGTTCGCATTTATAGACTGGAGGAAAAAAAAGACAGACGTATATCACGGCCTGCTGGAGTATAGTAAACACAGAAAACATTTTATAGCAACAATGTTGAAGAAAGATATTTTGGTTTTCCGAAGTTGCCGTAATTAAACAGAAACCAACATGGAGATTTCATTGCAACTAATTAGAAATTCCTCTTTCAGGTATGTAATAAACGAACTTCGCACAAAATAATGTACGATACACGAGTGGTATGTTTGTTTTCATGTTCTCGGACATTAAAAAAGCTCAACTACGTTTCGCTTTTTCAATCTTTTCCTCGACCATGAAAACGTCAACATACCGCTCTTGTAACGTATATGACTATTTTTTTGACCACACAAGGACATGGATGATCAGCTCAATGCCAGGGCCACCTCCGATACAACACAAACATTTAAGACATTACACATCATTCACTCACGCATATGAAAGGATTAAGGGAAGGATCGCCGTCCATGGCCGGACTCAGTTACATCAAATGAGATAATAAATATGTGATCACTGATCAGTGTTTGTAGTTTGCTATATAGAGAAACCATTCTTACTTTAATTATAACGTCTACCAACGTCACTCAGTGCTCAAGATATACCGGTAGATGTGTACGACCAAACACAAAACATAAATGGATATGACCATTCTATAGTTCTTGTTTAAATAATTTTATGCCAGCCCTCTAGTAAGCATTCGTAACTCCACAAAGTTAACATAGTCTATTTCGGGAGTGTCATGCCGGGAGCCGAGCTGAATCCTCTGTGCATTACGTATACAGGATGAGGCAAAAATCTCCAGACAAACGATGTCATATCAAATATACAGGGACATTATTTTATTTTTACTAACATTTCTAATATTAACCTGGCTATACCTTTGGATTAACGGTTGAGAACCGGAAACGCAGTTTGCTACCCCCTTCCACGACTGCAGTTCGATGATACTGGCGTAAAATACAAACAAATCACTTTATTAGGTATAGGGAGGGGGGAAGAAAAGTATTTTATCCATTTACGTAAACTAGCAAATAACGCGATTTTGAGTTTCATAATTTTCATTAAATTTTTCTTTAATCAAAATACGGTACATTTTTACCCACGAATTGAGCTATCCATTCGGACGTATTCATTATGCAGTGTATATTACGCTGTCTACAGCACATTAGCGTACAATATAGGGGAGAGAATGAAGTTAAATTGAAAAATAATCATAATATGGATATTTAAACACAATTTTGAAAATGATGGCCGTTCATTTCGATACAGGCTTCAGTTCTAACTTGCATATTATCACACTGTAGACTATTGTACCTAATTCCAATTACCAGTTTCATCCTTCGTACTAGTAACTCATGTTGAAATAATTCTGTACCTACTCTATAAAAGAGTACCTTACGTACAGTAAATTCAATCTTCACTTCTGCCCGATCCGAAAAGATAAAATTACTCAGACATGCTATCTACTGTCCAAGTGGTTTTGTCGCAGGGTCGTAGAAAGGGGGGGGGACACGTGACTTAACGAGACCCTTTTATTTAAGTTATTTTAAATAGTTGTATAATATTACGTAGACGTCCGATTCCTAACAGAAATTAATGTTTTCAGAAAAGAGCTAAGACAGCCCAGCTATTAGCCTTTACAGAGAGGCGAGCAGAAGCGGGTGGGGGAAACCAGGATGTGACGTAGACAAACGGAAGACAGTATCTGTGCGAAAATATGATTCAATATTGAAAGTTCTTTCGTCACTGGAAAACGCGAACATATTTCTGGAACGTACTATACTCACTAACTCAGTACTGTTTACTATGAGCGTAAGGCGACTTTCACCACATACGCGGCCTTGGTCCTGTGTGGAGGACGGTTGGAAGTTTACTAGTAGAGGGGGTGGGAGTGAAGTACATTAAAAAACTCAGGTACAATAAAAATTGAAGTAAAAATAAAATTATGTCCCTGTATATTCCATTATAATGCATCTGCTGCAGGGTGACTGTATCACCATTTGTAAGGAGACTTTTGCCTCATCCTGTATAACATCTTATTACTAATAATTAATTACTATATCACATCCCCCACTCATGCACGATCTTCTACGTAATGTGTAATTTTACACAATTTTCAGTAATCATTGGCACGCTGAACTAAATAAATTTCTCGTCGAAACGGAATAACGAATAATACAAACGTAGTGAAGTTTATTGATTTCAAATTAGTGAGTGGCGTGCTAAGTTTGACTCCTGTCGCGTGGCGTTTGTTTTGCAAAGTACGTAGGTATCTAAATAAAGCCGTGGAAAAGTGTAACGACTAAACAAAATTATACAAGGTTGGGACGTTGACACGCTAATTTTAAATTGATGGAGGCTCTGGTGATTAAGACATTTTCAGCAGCACTCAGCCTCTGATCTACTTCTCCCCTCGGCGCAGAACAAAACCACTGAACCACGGCCAAGGTTCTCACGCGATCCATGTATTTTCTCTTTTGTAATGCTTAGTGATACAATTTCGCGTCCACTGCACACAGAGATATGTCACTAGAACAATATCGTGGTGACAAGAAGTATGACCCTGACACTATTACGGTTTTAATCAGATTTCGCCGGGGTCGATAACCTCTTAAGGGGATTTTTTTAATAGTTACCGAAAGGAAATTAACTTCATTAATGCCGCGGTAATAACACGAAATCCAATGAATATCTACTGGGTGTTCATTTCAAAGTGTGTCATGACGTCACTGTTGTGAGTCAGCGATTTGAAGCGAGTTTCAGCTTTTATGTCAGAAAAGTTGCCTGTTAATGAAGGCGTTCTTCAATCTGAACTTGAGAACGTGTACGGTATAACTTGAACGTCGTAGCAACAGATGGCGGTCTGTACGGTCTGTGTGCTACCATAACCTCTTTCGAACTGTGTTTTGCGCGGGAAAGTCGTACGCAGGGTATTTGTTATCATCGGTTGCGTACGGCAACATTCCACAACATAAATCCTCCGTGTTCATGTTGACAGTCGAAGTTAATGTCAACAAATACCGTACGTAAGTAATCGTCTTAACCCTCTCCCCATATCCCGACAGTAAGAAAAAAGAAACTCAACTCTGTACGTGTTTCCAAACAGTTCACATTCCTGCCACCACAGGCGTTACCGTACGTATCGGTAAGTACTCTTCAGAATGAACGCCGTACTTGCTAGGCAACTTCTCTGGCACATAGGTAATACACCTCTGCGGAAGTGTAGGAAGATTAAATTGTCTAGGCTCATCGGCTAGCCACATGACGTCATACAGCGAGCCATGACACATTTTGAACTGAACACGCAGTATATTAGCTTTCCCTAAGTCGAACTGCATGTTAAAGGTACCTACCGGTACAAGACCAGCGTGCCCGTTTCATGGTCTTCACCTCGAAATGAGACGGACGTAGTAGTGAATACAACCACAGTGTAAGTACTGGGAATAAATGTAAGATTTCGTATCAAAAATGATGCTAATTAGTAGTGGTTTAAATCGTGATCATTATATGCGAACACATTCAATGAATCACTACTGAATCAAACATGGCTTTTAAGGAACCCGAAGATTCATTGCCGTCCTCACATAAGTCCCTATCCTCAGCAAGATTAATCCAGTCCCTACCATCATGTATGTATTTATTCACACTGCAAATGGGTAAATACTCGGTGGCAGTGGTAACTGATTACACTCAATTATGACAATTAATAATAAACACAATTAATTAATAATAAATATAATTAATAATAAATTAATAGTGAGACAATCGAAATGATAGCTGTCCAAATCTTGGATTTAAAATATCGGCATTCTAACCAATTCAAATGAACAAAAAATAAAATGTAAATTAATGTTAAAAAATACATAACGAAATTTAAAAAATATATATATTCTGCGACAAGATGTGGTAGCTATCAAAACGATAAAAAATTTATTGAAAATAAATAATATACACTGAATATTATAAAGATGAATAGAGACGGTGATTGATGATATTCAATGAAGATTTTAAAATGGCTGATGCAATTGTCTGAAGAGTCTTTTCAGGAACCTTTAATTTTCTAAGGATCTCCAATGTAAATTTGGGAATTGTTCCTCGCGCACCAAACATAAGTCCAATGACATTCCATCTTGAATATTATATTTATGACTGAGATCATCACAGCATGGAAGATAAATAGCGCGTTTCTCTTCATCTATCTGCTTTGATTGATCTTCATTAATTTCGAACCATACTGTGGGGTCAATAATGAGACCAGTTTTTTTTATCTCGGTCAATTATTATGATGTCAGCAGTAATAACAATATAATAATATTAATACGGAGCATCCTAAATTAAATGAAGCACGATCACTTAAAATAACATTTACAGTAAATCTAATTTGTATATTAATCCTAAGTTCGAACTACACTCATTTCGCTGTCAACTCACTCACTGCACTGGAACTACGACATATTTCACTGATACTATCCTGATTTCACTAACACTTCAAAAACATTTCACTGTTCAAATACTTTGCTCTACCACTATAAACTATAAAACTTCACTGACACATATCCCACCTCCCTCAAATATATTTTTATATTATCCTCCCATCTACGTCTCGGCCTCCCCAAAGGTCTTTTTCCCTCCGGCCTCCCAACTAACACTCTATATACATTTATGGATTCGCCCATACGTGCTACATGCCCTACCCATCTCAAACGTCTGGATTTAATGTTCCTAATTATGTCAGATGAAGAATACAAAGCATGCAGTTCTGCGTTGTGTAACTTTCTCCATTCTCCTGTAACTTCATCCCTCTTAGTCCCAAATATTTTCCTAAGAACCTTATTCTCAAACACCTTTAATCTCTGTTCCTCTCTCAAAGTGAGAGTCCAAGTTTCACAACCACATAGAACAATCGGTAATATAACTGTTTTATAAATTCTAACTTTCAGATTTTTTGACAGCGGACTAGATGACAAAAGCTTCTCAACCGAATAATAACAGGCATTTCCCACATTTATTCTGTAGTAGTAGTAGTAGTAGTAATAATAATAATAATAATAATAATAATAATAATAATAGTAATAATAATAATAATAATGTTACCACATTGAATTAATCGTAGGATTTGTTGAAGTATGAAATTGAGTAAAAATCGGAGTGAAATATAAAATAATTCGTTTCAGGTTAACAAGAATGTATTCAAACATTTAAAGTACTCTTTCCGCCTCCATTTTAAACTATGAATCCAATAAAAATTGAAACAGAATACTACAGAATGGTATAAGCTAGCCAAAATGTATTCCGCTATTTGCAGTCTTCCCACCTGAATATAAAATATGTAAATCAATAACAATACAAACTTGAATAATGGAGAAATTAATCTAGTTTTATTGACCATTTGTAGAAACGGCATATTAAATAATATTTGTAATTTAAGTAAACCGTATTCAGCTATTTTTTTTTTTTGCAGAAATCTTCCCACGTCCATTTATTAAATCTATTATTTAACGACGCTGTATGTTTTACGGAATTATACATAATGTCCCACAACCTTTGGGGCACTCCCATAACTAACGTAACTTAATTTCTCTACAAATAGTTACGTATTTATGTTACACGGTTGGCCAAAGCCCACTGATTCGAGTAGGTAGCAATTATACACTTTTGTTAAGTAGAAATTCACAGTAATACAAAGTTATGTCTTTTTAATAGGGCATTCTATATGTTATTCCATAAATTTGTTACGCACTTCATCCTGATTCTAATTACAATATATTTATAAGAATTAAGCACCACAGCTTTGTATGAAAGTTATTAACAAAACAAAAATAATTTAAGGCCCATGTGTACATGGAAAAATATCTTTAAATTCAGAAGAAATAATAAATAGTTTAGCGGGTGGTAATATGGGCTATTCTGAATAAAAGCACAGTCTAGTATATACAGTCGCGAAGCTCAATACGTAGTAAATATGCATCCATATGTAGTTGCTAACCACTAGGATCGCTAATATCGCCTCATTACATACAATGCGAAATAGTACCTGCACAGTCTATTGTTCCTAGTACCCTCATAAACTCAAGCTTCGTGACTGTATATACTAGACTGTGGTAAAAGTGTCCATTTTCCAATGGATATGGAGATACAGTTGTTTCAATGTTACGCATAAGCTTTAAAAGTGGCAAAAAAGAAAGAAATGTTTTAATGGTACATTTTTTTTATTTATAAGGTATAAATATAATTGAATGGTTAAATACATTTTTCCGCTCTGCTGCTCTTCCGAGGTCGTCTTGTTCTTTCAAGAGGGCAGCATTATGCATAATGCTAGCGACCAATTCGCCGCTTGTGTTTACTTTGATTTTTACGCTTCGCACTTCATCCACTACCACCGACAAAAATCGATGAGTAAGATCTGGGGATCGTGGTGGCCAATGCATGTGACCACCGCGGCCGATCCATCGTTCGGGAAATGTGAGATTTAGATTATGTATCACCTGACGGCGAAAGTGTACAGGGGCTCCGTCATGCTGGAGGAACATGTCCATCCTTGTAACCAAGAGAACTGCAAACGGTGTTTCGTTATACCCATTATGAACGGTGCTGCCCTCAAACGACCTCAGAAAAGTGGCGTGTACTATTCCTTAGTACGTAATCATTTGTGGTTCCTTCATATCTTTTGTAAAACTTATGCGTAACATTCAAACAGCTTATCACCACAATCGCTGAAAAGTGAATTTTTACTCAGAATAGTCCATATTATTCCTCCTGAATACAGAAGTACCATATATTCAAATAACTAATTCGTTATGAAAATGAATAAATACGCTCTAAAAGAGAATGTACAAGAGCTCTGTCTGCTGTGTTATATTTTACTGTCAAGGCATAAAACAGCAAGTAGTAGCTTTTATCGTTTCATATGAAAACTAACGCTTTGTTTCTGTGTAACCAGGCTCTGGAGAACATGCGGCAGATCCCCCAGTGGCATTGTCTTCGCTACAGGAGGTTCGACTTGGTCAAGAGGTGTCGCAACTACAGGGTAGGGCGCAAACACTAGCCTCTACTACTCTCTTTACTCACTTCTTTCCTAGGCCTACCGTCCAGAAATATTTAGCAGGTAAAAGGCAACAATGTCACATCAACCAGTAAACAACACAAGCCATTATTACCACAATTACTTTTCACGACGAACCAACTTGGAGTATTGCCATAATTCTCAAAGCAGAATTTCACTGTTAGTGGAACTATCCGGTAAGACGATAAACAAAATCTGAACGCAGTTTTACAATTAGCTTATACAGTAGAACCTCTATTATCCGTGGTAATGAAGGGGATGGGTTGAACGGTTATTCGAAAAAATCGGATAATCCGTACCACCAAAGATATTCATAAATTTAATGAATAATGCTTACACTTTCGTAATATTCTATACGGTCTTGTATTGAATATGCTAGATAGTGAATAAGAAATTCATTGATTTAAGTGTGGTTGCTAATAGGGGTTTTTAAGGGACAAGCATTCTCCTTGTAATGGCTCTCTGTAAAATAATAGGAATAGTGGAGGTCTCATGTTGTAGATCTACATTTTATATATACTTTATCCATGATTTTTATTAAATTGCACATAGTTGTGACTCCAATCTCGTATTTTCAGATGAGCCACAGTTTCTCGTTCCCCAAACCACTCAGTTATTTACAATGTTTTTATACTTATAACAACATGATTTCTTTTGTTACCTGTGGAAGACATTTTATATAGAAGTTACACAGTACGACAACTGAAACAGTAGACACTCTCTCTAGAAAAAGTAACGTGCTAATATAACGTACAGTAATTCATATTATATTTCTATAGCGAAAAAAGCGAAAGACAGTCGGATAATCCGCCAATCGCTTAATAGGGTGACGGATAATCGGGGTTCTACTGTATTCCTATATATTGTTGTTTAGTCAACTGTTCGAAAACAGATCTGAACCTCACAATTGATACCAACAAGGCACCACTCATGAGGTAACTAGGCCAGGAGATAATGGGGAAGGGTGGCCAGTCCCTTTCCCCCTTCATTGCATACATCGCTGACTAGCTACATATTACACTAATCAGACTTCATACGTATACAAATTGTTCTTCCTCTGACACATCGTCAAGTGAGATGTACTGCCTGGTAATTGATGTACAGTAGTGGCAAAAAAAAAAAAACCGGACCGACCCTTGTAGCTGATTTCAGAGCCTTGTTCACTCCAGAGTATGATAGACTGGTAACTAAGACTTTCGGGTTCGAATCCTGCCTGGGAAGGAAACTTTTTTTTTGTTCCTTATTCAAATTTATTCCCAAGACTTTTCGATTGCAGCGATATTTTACTACTTAATTAAGTTATTATTCCCAGAGCATGAATTTTACCAGCACTCGAAAAGTATTGGGACTAAATTTGAACAAGGAACAAAAAAAAAAAAGTTTCCTTCCTAGGCAGGATTCGAACCACGAAAGTCTTAGTTACCAATCTATCGTGCTCTGGAGTGAACAAGGCTCTGAAATCAGCTACAAGGGTCGGTCCGATTTTTTTTTTTTGCCACTAACTTACTGTACATATCAGCCAGAACCTCAATGAGAGATAATATTCCTATAATTTACTTATATTATAATTGCATAATGTAGCACGTCATATAGTGTAATGCGGGAGTCAAACGTAGAAGATATTTAATACTTTAAGAATGGAAAAAATGCTAATGGCACATTCAACGGAATTTCATATAGGATTTGTCTTAAGTTATTTGATACGTTCATGATGAGTCAACTGTAGTGTAGTTTTTTTAGATCTAAAGTCATACGATTCGAAGAACTATTCTAAACGTTTCAGAACTGCTTACTAACTCCACTTTCATAGAGATATAAATTGTAAAGTAGGCTTACACCTGCAATCACCACTTAAGTCATATCAGATGTTCCATTTATAATTTGAGAGCGATTATAAGCGCGAATTGTTATAGTAAGTAACCAGCACTTATGTTAATTGTTCCTCCCGTTCCGGGAAAATAGCAGCTCAAGGCCGTCCAGTCATTTTAATGCAATGATTCGGTACAGTATTGGGCAGAGAATTATTTTTTCATAAACTTCATTTTTATTTTTTGCTTTCTCTGCAGTACAGTGGTTCACCATTTTATTCACAGAAGGCACAGTTTGCCGAGTGCGATTCGACGGATAGGTGACAGGACTATCGCGGGGGATAATATGATAGATAAGAAGTAATAGGAATTGAGGAGTCGAGTAGTGGTGGCCTTTTAAATTGGCATTCGCCTGGAGAGACCTGGGTAACCACGAAAAACCCAAGTCAGGGTAGTCAGTCCTTGGAATCAAACACATGAGCTCCCGAATGCAAGACGAGAATATAATTACTCTACCGCACGGGTATCCAAACGCCTATAGAACCAGGAGATATTGCACATCAAGCATGCTCTGCTAAGGTCAATAACTTTCCATATAAAATAGGAAAAACGACCTTAAAGAATATGCGCTGCAGGTTGCTTACGCCAGGGGTACCTCGTACGAGTTACAATTGGACATCTATGCTCTACTGTGCCCGGTAGAAACTTATTTACAGAATAAAAACTCTTTGAAACGTGTTAAAGAAGTGTCTTTGTTAAGTTTCGGTACATTGCAGAATCTCCCGTATGTCATATGTACATGCACCTATTTGCAAGTAGCGCAACAACGGTTTTGTGTCAGAAAAAAAAAAAAAAAAAAGAAGATTGAAATTTCGAAGATGTCACTGAGAAAGACAACTTATAGAGAGATCAAAGGAGAAAAACGGAGAGAAGAAGGAAAAGAAAAACTAGGAACAGATTGACAGACGGAAAGGTACAAGAGAAGGAAGTGGAGAATGTGTGGAAGATGAGAAAAAAGAGAAGATGGGAAGGAGTAAAAAAAAATTAAGGGAAAGAGGAAAAGAAGGAAAATAATAGAAAATAATTTAAATTGTATGACACAGGCAACAGGCCTACGTGAGGATGATTTAGTCCAGTAAAACAGTTCTCAGTTTATATTACCAACATCATATTCTATACGGACTAGAGCAGGCCCCTCATAAGAGCAGTTTTTCATTTCATGAATGAGTTCTTGGCATCGCGCTTTCAACGTGCTCCTAACATAATACAAAAATCCATTAGAGATCATCAGAACTGTCCTTAAAATCACTCATGATATTCACTGGTGCCCACTGGACTCAAGATACTCAGGCTGAAGGGTTATGAAGGTTTATAGATACGATGAATTGATAGTGTTTTACACGGGACGTTATTCATAAGTAATTCTAGTGAAAATATTAATACAATGTTTATAGGAATAAAAAAATGCATCTTAAAAGCGGACATGATGTACTATTACTGAATAAAATAAAAGGAAAAAAATATATACTGTATTAAGTTATCAAATTAGAAATTATTATTATATTACAATTTTAGGCTATCGAGTTAGTAGTAGTTAGAAGTTAGTAATAACAGTTACATTAAAAATTTGAAATTGCTGTAGCATATGCAGTCATTTAACTTGGAAAACATGTTGAGTCGACAAGTTATGTAGGCCTATATAAATCATTTATATGCACTCATATTAAATGTTTTACTATTTACAAGTAAATGACAATTCCTTCACTGACCTGATGATTGAGGTTATGTTGGTCATTTATGTTGGTCATTTAACTTGGAAAACAAGTTAAGTCGACAAGTTATGTACGCCTACATAAACCATTTATATGCACTCATATTAAATATTTTACTATTTAAAAGTACATGACAATTCCTTCACTGACCTGATGATTGAGGTTATGTTGATCAGATCTACCGCGACAGTCAGTTTCTTCAATTTCATCTAAATACAGTCATTTCGCTTTTCAATAGTTTCACAGAAATTCAGTAGAAGTGTCCATAATGCCTTCAATATACACTCTGATCCAACACCCAATAGTCATGGTTAACTTATTGGAATCTGTGACGTCGCGAAAATTCTTTGATGAGAAGCATGACGGATTTAAGAATTAATTTTAAAAAATCAGAATGATATCACAGTCTAGTATATACAGTCATGAAGCTTGAAGTGGTGAGAGTACTAGGAACAATAGACTGCGCCGGTACTATTTCGCATTGTCTGTGATGAGGCGATAGTAGCGATTCTAGTGGTTAGCAACTATCTATGGCTGCATATTCTCTACGTATTGGGCTTGGTGACTGTATACTAGATTGTGTATCATCAAAGTTTTTTGTCTACCAATATTTCGCTTTTCTAAAATTAACTTGAGATTTTTTTATTTTAGTAGGTTATTTTACGACGCTTTGTCAACATCTAAGGTTATTTAGCGTCTGAATGAGATGAAGGTGATAATGCCGGTGAAACGAGCCCGGGGTCCAGCACCGAAAGTTACCCAGCATTTGCTCATATTGGGTTGAGGGAAAATCCCAGACAAAACCTCAACCAGGTAACTTGCTCCGACCGGGAATCGAACCCGGGCCACCTGGTTTCGCGGCTAGACGTGCTAACCGTTACTCCACAGGTGTGGACTTTAACTTGAGAACTCTAGATAAATCCACGTCTTGTTCATCTAAATTTCACTCAAACGACTACGACAAAACATGTGAAGTCTGCCTGTACTATAAAACAGTGCTTCCTTCATTCAAGCAAAGTGCTCTTAATAGAAGTAATGTACAGTAGCAGACATTAATCTGTTTTGAACAGTATGGGAAACACTCCACGAAAACTGACCTTCCTCGTATACTACTGACCTCTCCAATTAATTAAACGTTGTGATGTTTACTCTATGGACATGCTTCAAGAGAGGAATAACAAGAGGTCATGGCAGAACACAGAGAAACATCTAGAAACATAACTCTGCGATATACATACAGTATACAATGTATTAAACCTCGATGCTGTAATGACACGTCATTCACACATAAATCTAACAAAACAGCTGTTTGTCACTGACTCCATTATTAATAGCTATACTTTCTTTGAATGCAGTTTCCGAGATTTTGTAACGCACTTCACAAACCTGCATTGTACAACATTTTTTGCACGATCATATTTTTTACAATCTATTTTGCATTGAAAGTTTAGAGCAATATTATTCTAAAGCCTTCGCAAAACTGCACTATAATGGTAACTAAGTAACAATAAGTGCATTGTAATGGGTCTATTTCAGTATAGTTTTATGTTATGAAGAATGGTTTCCCTAGCAACAAGTTTCTGTGTGGGAATTCTAACTTTCAATGCCTAACATATTATAGCTGTAAATACAACAAAAACAAAATCGTGCAAAAACTAACTTTACTAGCTGATCTTACAGATGCAGGTAAATTTCATTCATTCGTCAGTTCATTATTCACTATTATGTAAACATAAATAATTCGACTTACTTACTTACTTACTTATTTACAAATGGCTTTTAAGGAACCCGAAGGTTCATTGCCGCCCTCACATAAGCCCGCCATCGGTCCCTATCCTGTGCAAGATTAATCCAGTCTCTATCATCATATCCCACCTCCCTCAAATCCATTTTAATATTATCCTCCCATCTACGTCTCGGCCTCCCTAAAGGTCTTTTTCCCTCTGGTCTCCCAACTAACACTCTATATGTATTTCTGGATTCGCCCATACGTGCTACATGCCCTGCCCATCTCAAACGTCTGGATTTTATGTTCCTAATTATGTCAGGTGAAGAATACAATGCGTGCAGTTCTGCGTTGTGTAACTTTCTCCATTCTCCTGTAACTTCATCCCGCTTAGCCCCAAATATTTTCCTAAGCACCTTATTCTCAAACACCCTTAACCTATGTTCCTCTCTCAGAGTGAGAGTCCAAGTTTCACAACCATACAGAAGAACCGGTAATATAACTGTTTTATAAATTCTAACTTTCAGATTCTTGGGCAGCAGACTGGATGATAAGAGCTTCTCAACCGAATAATAACACGCATTTCCCATATTCTGCGTTTAATTTCCTCCCGAGTGTCATAAATAATTCGACTACTAATGAAAAAAAGAAGACAAGTAAATATTATTTTTTATGTTTCTGAATCATTGGCGATTCCTCCATGAAGGATATGAGGATGATCCTATAGTTTAATTTCGTGCCTCTGAAGACAGAAAACATTTTTATTACAGATTTTATTTTTAATGTATCCCGATATAATAATTGTTTTCAAACTTCCACTTTCTGTCGTGAGTTGTCGCCACTGCACATCTCAGACCTTAGGAATACTTTCCGAGGAACCATCCAAATATCTTACAGCAAACTGTTTTTTCTAGCAGTGAAGTTACGGACAGGGGTGAGTGTAGAGGGCGGAGTATGGTTTGTCTTTAACCGCGTTTGAGGATATGACTGTATATCCTAATACTATGACCCTTCTTTCTGGCTGTTGGTGTGGAAATCCTGTCAGACACTACAATACGAATTTTCAAGTACCCTTGTAGCCTCCTTAAATGCAGTTCATTGGTCATTTTAAAAGAAGAGAATAAACGAAATAATAAATAATTTAAAATGATATAATATAAAAAATAAAATGAATAAAAACCAACATTAGATAAAAATAAATAAAATAAGCTATAATAAAACACAATAATTAACAGGACTTTCAGATGACAGGACTACCGAAAGAATATCTGAAGTTGTATTTGATCAGTTAGAAGAATTAACTTTAGCAAGAAATTAACTGCGCATGCTCTATTATTATTATTATTATTATTATTATTATTATTATTATTATTATTATTATTATTAGTTTCTGTCTTGGTCATCAGTCGTCAATCTCATATCCTACAAAGAAAAAATATCACGAGTCGCCACTGACGTCTACTGCCAAAACTATTACGGCTAATACGTATTATGCAGAAAAACTGTAAGTGATGAGGCTTTCACACTGCAGACAAAAAGCACCAGCACAAGCTTTGTCATTACTTCAAAATATGATCACCTTATGTGTACCGTATTTCAAAGTGATGATTCTGGAATTAACGACATACACCAAACCAATCGCAACCAATTTTGAATGATAACTGTTCATAAAGCACTGAACATTGAAAAAAAAACACTGTAGACTGGAATTATCCATTTATGGTTTTCATACTGCTGCCAGAGTTACACTTTATGCATCTTTCAGGAATTTTCATACTAACATTAATGGACACACGGTGGGAGTCCCACGATATACAGTCGGCACAACACTGCCTCCACAAAAGACAACACCAGACACTGTAAAAAGCAGGGATTGGAACTCAAGTCTGTCGCTTTCACACAAAGCCAAATCTGTGATTTAAATATTGAAATACACTATGGCTGATATGTAGACTGACAAGTGAATATCTGTTATATATTACAGCATCCCAGGAAGTCGACGATGTCTTGAGTGCAACACTGAAATCTGGGTCAACTAGACTATTAATGATATCTTCTGTAGATGATTTATGTGGATGTCTTGACAGTTATGAGATTTACATCATTAATATGACATAATGAGGCAATTGAACAGTCTTTACAAGGACGTTAACTCCAACTAAATCACAACGCACAAAGAGAGATCGTGATGTAAGCAGTTTCATTTTGTCATTTCTAGATTAGTAATTTAGACAGTATGCTAATTTTTTTATTTACTTTTTTTGCTTGGATGAAATTCTAGTTTATATCCTCCCCTTAGCAGAAACAAAACATTACACGAATGTGCAAAATTTTTCAATAATTTAAAAAGTGAATTATTTAAATACTTCTTACAACTAAAGACTTAGGGTTCTATGCATGGGCATTTCGCTAGCCCGCGCTACGAGCGTGCTAAACTAGCCCCGGCTATCGAGTGATTACTTGTACAGAATTCATATCATATCATATCATATCATATCATATCATATCATATCATATCATATCATATCATATATCGCTAACACTGGTTTATGAATACGAAAAACATTAGTTCGCTGATCATCCACCGAAAGCCCGCGCTAAGAATGTCTATGAATATGGCCTTAGAGTTTTTCGAGTTTGCAAAAAAACCGACCTTTATTTAATACAGAGTGTCTCTAAATTAGACCGACAAAATTAGGGAGCAGATAGATAACCTTCGTGGAAGCATAAACATGAAGTCTGTTTCGCTCTTTGGAAATTAAAACTATTCAGTGATCATAAAAGGAACTTCAAGTGCAAGTGCAAACCAATCTAATTATATTATGAGATGAAAGATAAATATTGTGAAATTTCTGACTAGTCTACCTGATAGTCATTCTGCATTGTATTATGCAGTGAGTCTAACAGCGTCATGAATGAACACCTATCGATCTGTGACACGTAAAATATTACAAAACAAACTAGTGATACATATTTGAAAATGATAACAATGTAAAAATCCTGCCATCAGATAAAAAATTAACAATTAATAAGTAAATTATATTACAGCCAGACATATGCAAGTCCTATTACAAACTTTCAAATCGTATGCTTTTTCGAACTTCATATGATTCCAGGGAAAAATGTTTCTATTTCTCACTCTCAGCCAAACACTTGTTTTGTAATTGCTCCTACATACTTTATAACTAAATTACGAAACACTGTAACTTCTGTGACATGGAGGCTATCCTACTGCCGTATATAACTGTCAAGTGTCAGTTACATCATTTGACATGCTTTACGAGTTCTAAAGGCCACGTCATAGTTGTGAAGAGCCCAGATTACAATGAAGTAACCTTGATATTCTGATTTTCATTGGATTTCCTGACACAATAAAACCATTCTGTTTACTTCTTTAAGAAGGGGATATTTTCTACTTCACGTATATGATAAAATATCTAGCTAAGTAACAACTAAACCTCCCATCATTAATATTATTCATGCAAATTTCTTTAATGTATAAAATACTGTAGTACGTGAATTAATGATTTTCTTTGTACATCAGCATTATAAACAACAGTCTTTATTATTAGTCAAAATCATACACAATACGTCACATTATACCAGTGCCGCAAGATATTACCATACCAATTAAAACGTAATAATTTATATTATGACGTCATAACTTGTGCATTAAAATTAATATTATTAAACGATTTTCCGTGCAATAATCTTTGAATACATCACTGCTGTCATAGCAACTCATTCTTCATAGACCATGATTTCAAACTATCCATTATTATAAATTCGATATGTTATTTCTGTATTAATTTACTGTTTTATAATGCTGTCATACAAAAATACTGTATGAAATATGTTTGTAATATTACACAATTTACTGCATTCATAAAAATTACCGAACTCACTTTGTCCATTCAATAAATTTTTATCTGTGCAATAAAGCATAACATGATGAAATAGTTTCATAATCCTACTATTATATTTCAGAGCATAACTCAATTCTTAAAAATTACACTATATTATTAGAGTCGACGGCAATTCGAAAGCGGTAGTCTGCTAACGTTTGCGTCGAGGGAGACTGATAGAGAGAGAGCAAGGCAGCGTACAACATTGCCACTCGTACTTCATGAGCACGTGCAATACAAACAGCGTAGCAGAGAATTTAAATTATCAAAAGACAATAATGATCTTGGCCGTTGATTACTGTAAGCATGACACCAAACAATAACACTAACAATATTCTTTGCACGGTTCTCAATCCCACACCACATGCTTCTGCAGACCAGTGGCGTACCGTCAATGTAAGCTAAAAAGCTTAGCTTCCCCAGTTAATAATAATTTCATAACAAACCTGCAGTTTATGGAGAAAATTATTTATTAATTTTAATAGAATTTATATTTACGCGTTAAATATTGTGATGCGGCAGCTCAGGATTATTTGTGATGCAGCAGTAAACAAGAAGCCTGCACACACCAGCTTCCAAGCAGACCGGTTTCTTCTGTGTAATCCACCCCGCAGATTTTCCATCCCTTTTAAACTACCCTAGTCGCAAGGCTCGAAAAGAAGCTAGCTTTAACATAGTAGTTTCCGAGTTATCCCTATTCGTCAGTTGTGTTCAGTTGAAGTGTTAGTGTGCATTGTGGCGGATATAATAAATAATGAGCGAAATAACAGTTCCTGACACTAATTTACTTTAATTTTTAGGACAATTGTATTATCAAGACTGACTTACGAACGAAAGTGTGATTTAAAAAACAAATGACCGACTCCCTTGCTGTCAATGAAGGACACAACCAAAAGACAGACGCATACTTACGTAATGATACTAATATTGTAATTTCTCTAAGTATGGCAGGGAGTGAGCTAATGTTATACGCATACGTGTCTATTTGTTAGAGATATGTGTAAACCGTGAAATCGTATTTTATTACGTCTCATTTGAGGTCATGCCTTATTGGTGTTACTTACGATGTTCCAACCAATCTTCGACTGCTGACTTGAAATTGACTACTATTTATTTTAAGACTGTATTTTTGTAATACATTTTCTCATATTGCATGAAAGACAACTTGAGTTAGCTTCCCCTGCTCAAAATTTCATGCTACGCCATTGCTGCAGACGTTTCTTGCACGTTGACAATGTTGCAGCCAGCATCAAGATGGCCGGCAGCGTTCTGCTCGTCAACGTTTTCAAAATAATTATACACCTTAAACACTATTTTCCGCGCCTGCCTGTGCAATACTTGTCTTTTTACAGTCTCTTCTTCCATTTATTTATCTCACACACAGTAAATGTTAGTTTTACTTATTCAATGTATTGAAACACTCACACGTGAACAAACGAACTTGGAAAGTACTTGTTACAGACTGATTCTGATTGGTTCTACTGTACAAGCTTTTGACGTCACGTACCAGAAATGTTACGGCGCATATAGCAGCCGACCGCCTTCCGAACTGTCGCCTAGTCTAGTTTAAATAGATATTTGGTCCTTGATATTCAAACAACAAAGTAAATAAGCTTTTATTCAGTATACGAAATAGCTAATATGATGCAACTGACAAACGCTTTTTGGCAATTAAATACATAGAGTGAAACAATTTTGTAAAGGCATATCAAAAACATACAATTAGATTGAAAATGAGTCAATCTCACCGCAGAAACTATGATCTATTTATGTTGTGAAAGAACATGCATGATAACAGGTGCTTCCTACATTCATAATTCTAGTACGTACAACATGTAATAATTAGCGTTTCCTTACTCTTAGAGAAAGAATTTCTCTTTACCTCTGTGATAAAAGACGAAACCCACTAGTAGTGCAAGTACATTCACACCATAGTCTCGCCATGCATAATTTTACTGCCTTGAGTTAGGCTAATAATTTGTTCTATATACAAACCTAAAGGCCCGATTGTAAAAACGACAATTAAGACATCATTTCAGCTTTACAGTGTCTAAGTACTACTATCCTAAGCAAAGGCGTGTGTTTGTCTTAGAAGGTCGGAACCAGATAACTGATATGCAGCATAGACACAACCCAACCAACTAACTAACATACTAGTATATGCAGGGGCGGCTTTTGGGGTAGTGCCAGTGTGCCATGGCACCGCCAATGAAAGAAACAAAAAATAATATCCTAAAAAGCAGTTTTAATAGTTATTTCTACAAATTTTATTCGTATTTCATCTGAACGAGCGTGCGCACAGATCGGTACGCACTCTTGCAGCGTTTCTCCGAACGTTGGAGCCACTTCAGTGTGGCACTGCTTACGTCCATATAACACTGTACAAAAGGCTATTGATTCTAGTTTATATACGTTTCTTATGGCAGACACTGAGCCGAATTCTATTTCACTCAGTAGTTAATATTCCGCCCGCTAGAGCACAGTAATGCAGACATTTCGCTAGATGGCAGGGTTGTTGGAGACTTTAGGCAGGAACTATCAACCGCAGACTTGCACGAAAACACAAGTTAAAGTTTCGCGCCAAATGTTAATGTAATGTTGCCATTTCAAAACTAAAGCACATAACTTGGATTTGAATGTGTAAAGTATTATCCATTTAACTATACTGAACGCAGAGATAGTCATGGTTCTTTTTAGAAAGATAAATATTTTTTTCATATTATGTAAAACTGTTTGTTAATGTTGTGTAATATTTGTTTTATTTTGCGGCAACTAAATATCGCTACACTGTTGCTATAGTATTGATGCTTCTGTTAACGATACACGAGATCTGTGCAGGACATGAACATGTGTTATTCAGGCCGCTGCCTTGGATTCATCGGCCTGTTAAATAAAGTGCAACGTATTCGTTTATTATCTATATCAATGTTTCTCTCGTGTGTTTTTGCCAGTAATTTTACTAGTTATAAAAGTTATTTGTATTTGACTAACAATACTATGAAAGTTTTGCATTATCTGTATCTGTAAATTTCGTTATTAGTTTCGGAAATGTTATTGTAACTGTTACTAGATACATGATTAACTGCACACCTGGTAAAATAGCTGGTTTAATTAATGTGTTTTATTTAACATAATGTAAAGGTGAGCTGCGATTATCAATTTCACTAGTGCAATTTGCATACAATCTTTTTTTCATTTTTGGCACCACCACCAGAATGCCTCACCAGCCGCCACTGAGTATATGTTACATCAATTCACTAAAAAATGTTGCCATATATCTAGACACTGACAGTGAATGATGTGGATTTTGGAATTTCATCATCATTCATTCATAGTATTCTGCCCAAGGGCAGGTCTTTCATTGCAAACCCAGCTTTCTACAGTTTTTCCTATTTTCTGCCTTCCTTTTTGTCTCCTCTTATGAACCATATATCTTAATGTCGTCTATCATCTGATATCTTCTTCTGCCTCGAACTCTTCTCCCATTCACCATTCCTTCCAGTAGGCAGTTTCTTCTCAACCAGTGACCCAGCCAATTCCTTTTCCTCTTTCTTATTAGTTTCACCATCATTCTTTCTTCATCCACTCTTTCCAACACAGCATCGTTTCTTACTCTGTCCATTTCACACGCTCCATCCTTTGCCATATTCACATTTCAAATGCTTCTAGTCGCTTCTCTTCACTTCGTCGTAATGTCCATGTTTCTGCTCAATACAATGCCACATTCCACACAAAGCACTTCCCTAGTCTCTTCCTTTGGTCTTTTTCCAGAGGTCCACAGAAGATGCTTCTTTTTCTATTAAAAGCTTCCTTTGCCATTGCTATCCTCCTTTCGACTTCCTGATAGGAGCTCATTTTACTGCTTATAGTACACCCTAAGTACTACTGCCTCTTTTAGAATTCGCACGTTATCCTTCTTTATTTTTCTTCCGACAACCATGGTCTTCGTCTTGTTGGCATTTATCTTCATCCCATACTGCTCACAGCTGTCATTTAGCTCCAGTAGCATATCCCTTAGTATCGTCTCTTCTTCTAAACCACCATATCACCAGCAAATCTTATGCATTTTATTCTTCTTTCTTTCACTTACTTATAACATACAAAGTGAACAATAAGTAAAAAAACTGAAGGGTTCAGAACCATAGTGGGCCAAGCGCCATTTACTAAAACTGTAGAGAACAAGGGTTAAAATGAATTTATTACCATAATTCATTGGAAACATATAGCAAGTAATATAAAGTATACATATTAAAACTAAATGATATGTCAATCTTCATTAAACTATGGTATTCACTTAACTTTAACCCTTGCTTTCTCTGTTTTTAATAAATGGCACTTGGCCCACTATGAGCGTATTCCGAATCTCAGCGCTGACGATGGCGTCACTGATGCTCCACTGGTGTCGCACCGGTGCCATCAGCTTGCAGAGGTGGTGACAGTCTCCATCAGCCGCCATCAGTGAATCTGATTGGTTCTTGTATAGGGCGGGAATTAGCAGACGAATGACATCGTGCACTGTTGTGTCATGGCGGTGTGTTCTGCTGTATTGTTTGTAATGAGCACAACGTAAAAACAATATGTTAATGGCTTATGAGTGAACATGTCAACGGACCAGTTATTATTACTGGTTCAAGAAATAAATTGTTTATGCTCTCTTTTCTTTGAACGAGATGGCAGTACGGAAATTTCGCAAAATATTGCTAGCATAGCACAGACAACAACTTATACAGTCACCATGACAGCCATCGATCCTTCCAGCAGTTTTGTTCCAATTTCGCTGCAGCATGACGTCATTGTTGTCCACCGGTCTGGTGAGATTCGTAATACGCTGTATGGCTCTGAACCCTTCAATTAAAATTTAAATTTAAGAAGTTATTAGTAACATTTCATACTTATTGCTCATCCTGTATACATTATATAGTACCTGTAATTATTATAACTATAAGACACACCATTGTTTCTGTAATCAGTTCAGTATTTTTTCAATATCTTACAGAAGTAGAAAAATTATTGATTAAAGCCATGATGCAAATCTATATATATATATATATATATATAAAATTTGAACTGGTAATGGAAATTACGGGAAAACGGCTGAACGGATTTTAATAAATGACCCCTCATTTTGAAGCTTGAAACCCAGAGTTTTTCAGAAAAATAGTAGTTTTCAGTGAAATGTTAATTTTCCTACATCATTTTCCTATTTTCCAAAATCCATCTTTCGTCAGTTTGAGAACTAATTAATTGCATTTCAGAATAAAACAAAACACACACTACGAAGGCCATGCTGACATATTCAGAGTTCAAATTAAATTTGTTTTTAAAACCTTAACTTACTGAAAATAATTTACAGGTTCGATTCTGTGGTGTGTAATTTTCTGGGTACAGCTGTGTATTGGATATTAAAAACTACAAAACTTGAGATGGTTTGATAACATTATTACCATTAGAAATAAAATATTATTTTAGTTAATGCCATGATGTGACTATTTTTCATTAATCATACATATTAATGCTATTGATGATATGAAAGTGAAACGTTTTGGGGTTATATAAGTAGATGTAGAGAATAACTTAAATTAGGTTTTGATTTCTATATTTTACTGAGTGGCGGCTGTATAGTGTATATATTATATGTTACTGAAAGCTATAAAACTTACGTAAGATAATATTATTAAAAGTCAAATATTTTTATAGTTATTAATCAAGTGGGGTTGGGTTTTTTTCATATATTTAATGGCGGTGTGATGTAGATATTTATATGCGTGGTTCTCTTCAGTATTGGCTCGAGAGAGAGTATCTTTCATTATTATGGAAGCAAATAACTTTCAGAATGTCTGGTATTCTTCATTGAAAATAAATCTGAAAAATGTTTATTTGAACGTCTAATGTACTTAGTTTGCAGCATTTGCTGCACAAGCCACTAGTTTTAGTAGATTTCACACAACCAGACTAAATTAAATATAGTACTTATCAAACAATGAATCCATGTGCTACAACCTGTTATCAATATGAATGTTGTTGCTTGTTACAGGTGGCACAGACCACAACCCATCATGAGTCTTCCGAATCGCACCATCTTCACCGCGTACCACATGTGGCCGTGGGCACACCTGACAAAACACTTGCAGACAAGTAGTCACACTCCTGCCAGGAAGGCCAGGTATTAAGCATAATTACTCTCCAACAGCTGCAGGGCAGCACCGCACCTTCTCACCAGCAGACAATTCAAGAGAACTTACTTAGCAGAAGATGTACGATCTCACATTTCAACAACAGTTATCCCCGTAACCATTACTGAGGAGGAATGGGCCACAGAGAATGAGCGGGATGCTCTCTACATCGAGCAAATTGTCGTTTGCCTCCAATTATCAGAGCTTGAGGTACATATGACACTACTAGAAGAAGCAACAGACAATCCAAATAGCAGACTGATTTCAGAACCAGTACTGAATGTTCCACATGAACCTGAATGAGCCCAAGCAAGGAATACAATACCTGGCTATCATATCTTACAGTATGAAAAATGAGTACTGAAAATTATTTGAAAATAACAATATACAGAGCATTCCAGTGATAAGTATCAGTTTATTTTTTGACCATTGGACAGCACAGTGCTTGAGTGACTGTTGGCAACTGGGCCCTGAAACTCATGGCACTTCACCAAATTAAAACTTACATGCGTAATATATTGGATTTAACATTAATTATTATATGTTATATTAATTACAGAACATGTCTGGGCAAGTTTTTGTATATTTCCAGGTCATTTGATTTCTTTTGTACAGACTGTAAAATTTTTCCTTTGTCAGAAGAGAGCCAATTGTTGATCCATAGGTTTGTAAAAAAATATAGTGGGACTGCATTGGTGGTAATGCAGCTTATGTGGGTACCTCTTTGTTACTTGTTAGCTTAAACAACAAGTTTACCCCTCATTTCTCGTGAAAAACAACTGAATAGACTACAGCGGACTATAGTGGACTTTATGTTGTCAGTAAACAGCTGGATACATTAAGAAGAATGATTGATTAATTACAGAATTTTGTATTAAACCTCATGATAGTAGCTGCTGGAAGTGTTGACAATTTTGTGTTATACAGAGGTCACACTGCCGTAAAAAGCCACTGTTCACATTCATGAGCTCCATTGCACTGATTTGTCTAATTGCGTCACAAATGTTATTTTTCAGTTGTTCGATTGTGCGAAGATTACTTGCATACACTTTTTTTTTTCTGTAAGCACACGAGATTGTGGTTGTTTTTTTCTGTCAATTACATAACCTGTGTCAATAAACTTTTCCACTAATTGTTTTATTGTCCTCCTGATCGGAACTGGGCGGCCTGAAAAATGATTTCTAAATTTTCGCCTTGTTTTGCCACACTTTTTCTTTTTTTTTTATAATAAGTTTCCACACCGTATGCAAGTTCAAGCACAGAATATCTCCCCATTACACAATCTCCAGGTGGTAATAAATGAACAGCATGACTCCTCTCTACATATTCCAATCTCAGACTGATTAATCATTAAAACGTTACGTGAGGTATTGAATGTCAAGAGAAGGAGAGCTGGCCGCCTGACAGTTGCTCAACCACAGCTGCCACCTAGCAGCCGACGAACAAATTGGTACTTATTGCTGGAATCTTTGTAGAATATAGATGATAGCAAATGTTCACCATATTGTTTTATGTCTTCATTTTCATTCCTAACATCCAAGCTTTGACTCGAAAAAACCTAGTCTTGATTTTTTATTTCCTATTTTCTCTAACTTCTGTGGCATGAGCATTGGATAGAGTCCTCAATGGGGAAATTAATTTTCTCATGAAATTTCGGCCAGTGCTTGGGACTGGTATTCACCCAGCATCATTATAAATTTGGGGAGCTACAATAGGTAGTGAAATTCAGTTTCATGAACCAGCCATCATCATGCCAACCACATGATACCCCTGTACTGGTTGGATCATCGTTCACCTCTGCTGAGGCATTTGGATGTAAAACCAGCAGTCGGCTGTTCAACCTTGGCTTTCTATGGGCTGTCGCACCCAGGATTTTCTCTACAAATGACTAATATGCAAACAGCGATGGTGAATTGTTTTGCCAAAATTTTATTTTTTCTTCACCACAACCTTGTTTGAGAATAAATTTCCCTCAATTTAATACTGACCCGAAAAAAGAAACAAAAAAAATCAAGACTGATAACAGATCCGACAGGATTAATCTAAAAGCGGGAGAAAGCAATGGTGCATTATGGTGTAGATTGGACTTTTTTCTAGTGCTAATAATAAGAAATTCCCGATGATTGCCAGGAGAATGCAGAGTTATATTGGCAAAAAGGACAACCAATTTATTTTATCCTATTGTAGTTCACTGTTGATATACACTGACTTTTACTTCCAGTACATTGTTTTTCCCCATTCCATATATTTTTACTGTTTAATGTTCCTTTTCTTCAAAAAATTCTGTCTTGGAAGCCTCATATCATCTTCATTCTTTTGCAGTCGTTGGCCAGTCAAGCAGATTTAGTTATTTGTAACAATCCAAATGAGTAGGATACCCTTCTCACGCCATTTTTTCACCTGAAGACGAAGAAAGAACCAATCTTTGAAATGTTGTCAATTCCTTATTAACAGCAATGGGAAAAGCCCGATATATATACCTCATCTAGATAGGGTTCACATTTTCATGCCTTCTCTAGGGATGATTTCAAAACTTTGGATATTTCTGCATCTATAATACAGTGCAAAAAACCTAATATTCGGTATTATGTGCTACACACATATAATCAATTTTATAGTTAAATTTAGCAGTAAAATTAATATTTTGAACATCAACTTCAAGACTTCTAACTCAGGATATGATATGCTGTACTCAGAAATACTGTGATTAAAAATGTATAACAATAACTTTACTATCTACAATAATTTCTTGGACAACATATCGCAATAGCCTATAAGAAAACTGAAATTTATAAATAAATTCAAATGACACTTTACATAGGCCATTTAGATTTCTCCAAGTGGCATTCATTCTAGGTACTGAAATCTAAACAATACCACTCTGTTTTAATAATAGAAGAACACCTCTGATAAGAGTTAAACTGTAGAGTTAGCTTTTCATATCCCCTAAATTAAATTCCTGAACATATTAGCTAGTTGTCAATTCATCTTTTTACATTTCACAGACATTTTTATTTTCCAATTCTATTATGGGAGCAATTATAAACAGTTCAACAACATAAAATAACTATCACTTCTTTAGAACTTCGTAAGAAAATTAAATTTGTCTCAATCGTATAACAAAAATATTTTTAGGGCACACATTTAAGAAGATAATGCACACAATTAATTCACTATTAAAAAAATGTAAATATTGCAGTCCTCCAATGTGTAGAAAACATTATTTTTTAATATATTTTGGTGTGATATTATTAAACAAGATTTTGAAAATACTGATACCGGTATAATTCAAAGACAACTATGGCATAAACAAACATGAATATGTTTTATACAAGTAAAGTCTTGTATAATATCAGAAAATGTATAAAACTGTCTTGTGTAACAGCTTAGAGAATGCGCTATAAAACTAGAATATATTCTGTTCATTTTACGACTTTCAAAACGAAGTCTGTAACATATGTCTAACATGTCTCATGTTGAAGAGCTTATTTATTGTGGAAAGAACATGAATTTATGGATGCCAATACAAAATTCTACATCAGGAAATTTATAAAGCCACAAGATTATTCTTACATATCAGAATACTTTTACCGGATGACATAATAATCATTCATACAGTATTTCAAATTGCTTCAATTTGCTACTGCTTTTCTCCTCCCCAAATATACAGAAAGGTAGCAGATTGATCTACATGCCAGCAAAACATTTAAAGCAGGGACGTATTACAATAAAATATCACAAATGGGTTAGAGAACGTTTGGAAGAAAATACTGGTTAAATATCTCTTACATTAAGCCCTGAAAAATGAACACATTGAATGGAGGACTTGAATTACATTTCCAGAACAGAACTGACATTAACAAAGTACAGGACAATTTTAGAAAAATCAGGAGTAAAATCCTATTCCAATGTGGTCACTGTTACTTTTTTTAACTACATGAACAATATAATTTTGATAGAGCACAAAATGATTCTAAAGAAATGTCTATTTCAGAATTAATTTACTCCCACATTCCACTGTAAAAATTAAATATACGAGGTGTGAGAATTTATCTGAAAGTTAATTATGCATCATTTTATAGCAAAGTAGAATACGAATCCCTAATAGTGTATCATTATTAGTGGATGTTAAGATAATTTATATTAAACTATGTATTACAATCAATGCTTGCAATTGAGTATAATATGCCACTATATCAAACAACCCGTTAACTAATGCATGCTTATTAAATCATTGCAATTGCATTTCAAGGCCTTCAATGGAAGTACTGTATGTTGAATGATACAGATACAAAATATAAATATAAAATTATTTTATAATACTACGGATTTGTTTTAGAGCATAATAATTAAAACAGCAAATGAAGTAAATAAATTTAACACTTTATGTACTAATTCTGGAATTAATGTCAAGGTTTGGACACAACTTTTACAACAAGCCTTTCCTTCAAATATACTGTATATTACACAAAATGTTAACAAAGCTCTAATATTTCAATAATTATGATATTTACTTTCAGAGTTATCATAGTCTGATCAAATGAGGACGGGATTACTTCATCTACATTATAGGAGTGAAAGTTGTCAACAATTTTACAAATCAGTAAAAATGATTTTGTGTTTATATTTAAACAACATAGGAATGTAACTATTTTCATATTCTTTCGAAGTATCATAGATAATCCCCCCATAACTGAAAGTATTAGGGGGAAAGAGGGTGCTAATGTTTCATGAACAGCTTCAATTCTTCTCTGACACATTACTCAACTCCTGTCTACTCTAAATTATTTTCCATAAAATCGTAATAAATATTTTGCTATTCACTAAAATGTCGTTATACCAAATGCTAGTATAACGAAATATTCAGTATTACGAAATTATTTTCTGTCCCCTCCTTTTCTCCATATAATTTAATGTTAAAATATTTCAATTTAACAAATTTCGTTTTTTGCAACAAAAAAAAAAAAAAACAGTATACCTAATTGGAATAAAAAAATTAGGCTACTTTTTTTAATTTAAAAAATTTAAAATATAGGGTACGGTTTATTAGCAAGTAAGGAAATACTTTATATTATAACAACTTTGTAATTGCATAGTGGCCATATGATCATGAAGTATTTAGCTAATGTAGTATGTTTACTATGATGCAAATGTCTCTGAATTTTGTTTTAGTTTTTTTTTATGCAGTTGTTCCCTTCCTTTTCGCATTTAGTTTTCTTCTACAAATCACAGTTCACTCATATCGTAACATGGTGCCTCTAATCACAGCTCACTAATGTCGTAACATGGTGCCTTCAATCACAGCTCACTTATCTCGCAAAATGGCTTCCCAAACAACATGGCACCTCTTGTCCTACAAAGTCCTTTGTAAAACTTGAATTTTGTACTTTTCTTATGTCTTTCTTCATACTTTTTCCTTTTTAAATAATGCAATGCAAGATTAGCTTTTTATTTTATTTAAGGATATTTTCTATACAAATGCGGTATTTACAGCATAAGTAGAGGTAAATGAGCAACCTTGCTTTTTTCTTTAGAAAAATAATGTATTTTGATATAACGAAATTTCACTATAACGAAGTAATTTCAGGGTCCTAGGATTTCGTTATACTGGTATTTAACAGTATTTCTTCGGATTAAAAAAATATTATTATGGTTAACTGATTTTTCTAGGATTATGACTGCAAATTTAAAATTGTAAAATTTATTAACATAATTATTAAATAGTTATAAATAGTTGTACTGTAAGAAACAAATAACAGTATAAAATGATATGAAATTTGTGAATATA
This sequence comes from Periplaneta americana, assembly GCF_040183065.1. Lineage (NCBI taxonomy): Eukaryota > Metazoa > Arthropoda > Insecta > Blattodea > Blattidae > Periplaneta > Periplaneta americana. Next base: position 34,408,693 of record NC_091122.1, read on the forward strand.
GTAATTTTTCTTGAAGTTCAACCTTGGCATGATTACCAGCAACCAAAGAATTCTTACATGAACTGAATCATGTTTGTTTGAATATAGTGGCTTCTTATTCAGAAAATAATTTTTACTTTTCTGTATAAAAACTTTTAATATCAAAGTTATTATATTCTGTCTATCATTTGAAATACTAGAAGCTTTGTCATTATATGCTGCTCAAATTTTTAAACATATTATTGCTTGGAGTAACAGAATTTATTAGTAATATAATGTTTAAGACTATGAGTGCTCTAGAAACGTTTTATAAAAACATTATTTTATTATTTTATGCTTACTTATTCTAACTTCATATGCTGTTATTGTAAAATTACATGTATGTAATCATAAATTTTGTTTACCCATTACCAAAATGATGGCAGCTCTGACTTGGAACCATTTTTATGCACTTATTTTAGTGTACATGTATGATAATTTATATTAATTTATTATATGTTAAATGTTTCAGGGTTTATGAGCTAGCAATCTGTTAAATGTGGTGTAAACTTCAATGAAAATAAGATTTGTGTCATATGACATTTGGAAGCACAACTGACATAATAAATGTCATATCTCATTCAAAATGTTTGCATGTAACTTAATTCCTTCTTACCTACTTTATATTAAACATAAAACTATAAAAAATATTCATTTATAAATATCAAGATGGAAATTTCACTTCACAAATTATACAAGGGAAAACAGAATATTACTGTAATTCTTTTTTTCCCCCTATTTCAATATCTCCTCATTACAATAATGTATTTAATAAATGTCTGTAATAATATGTTTCTGTAATTATAGGAACATAAAATAAAGCAAATACAACAGTCTACAAGATGAAACGTTACCCCACACAATCTCATATCCTAGAATTCTCTTATTTAACTTTGATTTACAACTTATAGACAGGTTAGAAAGAAATAAAATGCTTACTGTAAAATAATACAGTGAAGACAAATTACAATTTAGCAATGTTGAAACTTAATAGAAAAAATGCTGCTTTCATGTCTTCCTCCTAAATTAATGTACATACAGTGAAATTAATCGTATTAGGCACCCAAATAACTGGCAGTTCCAAAACAACAGCACTTTTGAATAAGACAATGAAAAATGAAAATACGAAGAAGAGTCACTAAATAAGTTACAAACTGAAGTAGCGACCTACATTTTTAATAAGGTGCCTGAAACTATCACCATTAGATGACAGTATTATCGATGTGCGCACAAACGAAACAAAGAAACAGTCATCTAGATAACTAACTTCACATCTGAAAGTTAGGCCAGAAGCCGCCATTTTTAAAGCAAATAAGAACCACACAGATTTCTGTTATGTATAGTCCGGGTCAGCTTACTGAATACCCTAAGGGTGAAACCTAATCATTTTTCCCTCATTACTACATATGCTAGTGGATTAAGGTGATTTTCTATTTGAAGGTTGAATTTTCGTTTGCCAACTTCGTTTCGAATTTCGGTACTGAGAAAAACTACAACTGGTAGTGATTTTATAACTGTTTTGTTGGCAGCAGTTACAGCAGTTGTCGATAGTGCAAATTCTGAAAATTCAAATTGTTCTAGATTTCTGAGCCGATTACTGGAAGCTAATGAAATTTGTACTAATAATTAATTAATATCAGTATTAATAATTAATATTAATACATAATAGTTATTCTATGTGTTGCACTGCGTTGTGATTACAATTCAAGATTACAATCAGATAAGTTTAAATAAATATAACATACGGTGTGATATGCACTTGGGTGATTGATAGAAATGTCATTTCACATTTCTTTTACATCCAGATTTTTATTACAATAATGTAAAGTGTAAATAAGTATTGTATTGTATTGTATTGTATTGTATTGTATTTATTAACATTCCATGGTATTCATACATTCCTTCACAACTAGAATATGGAACAAGTCAAAAAACTTAATACTGTTATAAAGTCTTAATTTATAGTCACAGTCTAGATGAAATATATTATAATAATAATAATAATAATAATAATAATAATAATAATAATAATATTTATTTACTAATACTATACACTTGAGCTACATTAGGCATTGCAGCCCGAAAGAGCAGAAGCTCGTACCATATAACATATGGTATGATACAGGCACTTGGGTGATCGATAGAAATGCCATTTCACATTTCTTTCGTGTTCAGATTTTTATTACAATAATGTCAAAGAGAGGAAATAACATGGCAGTGACTCCTCCAAAAAAGAAAGCATGTGGCATTGAGAATAGGCTACATTTCAGGAATCTATAGTTCGTATGCATAATTAACTGAAGAAAGAATATATTGAAGTAGAAATTATGCACGCGGAGACAACAATTATAACTAAAATAGCAAAATTATTATAGTCGCGATGCTGTTATTCCCGGCATGACTCCTTCTCTTTGCTTACGTCTTAGGAAGTAAGGCTCTATAGAGTCTATGTAGGTAGTATCGTTCGCCATTTTTGTTCTTCCATTGCCGAGCTACCAGACGAGGGATCTATTTGCCACACTGTTAAACATTATCATGTCGTAGCTCCTATGATAATAAATCAAACGCATTGTAATTCAGCAAATAATTGAGCGGCAAATAACATCTTCGTGTGCTTTCTGCAAACGCCAACGAAAGAGCCAAAATGGCGGGCGATTATATATTAAGTATTTATCCAGCCTTAGGAAATGCTTTACATCTTCATCAGTCAATCACAAGACGCACACATTTAAATGTAGCCGACCTGCAACGTGCTTGGCTGCCGGGAAATTAGAGTGACGGGACTATAGGAGTAAGTATTCTTAAGAATACATTTCAAAGTGACATTCGGTTTTCAGAGTCTGTACTAATCATTTCACATGATCAAACAAAATACATTTTTAGGTTAGGACTCATGAATTGTAAACTGTTTAGTCAAAGCAATGAATTTCATATTGTCAGACAAAATACATTTTAATATTAGATCATATTAATCTATTAATTACCATCAAAATGTGTGATAGGTCCAAGAGGAAAACATAGGTCTACTCCGTCACAAATTATTGAACCATTTAGAAAAAACCTCCCAGCATAAAGATGAGATGTGGTAAATATGTAAATAAGCAAATCATCGTCATTGTTAATACATTATTATTATTATTATTATTATTATTATTATTATTATTATTATTATTATAACAGGGTCTCATAACTATGGTGACTTCGAATAAAAGCACATCGTATGATGACGCAGAATATCTGCATGGAATTATATGTACTTCGGTACATTAAAATAATATATATGATATGCATAAATCACTTCGTGATTTAAGACGGCGCTTATTCCGTCGGATCCCGGCCAACTAGTCACTCATACCGAGTGCACCTCAGCACATGTGTGGACTTCAGTCCTACATTCATAGACATTTATGACGTAGTGCAGAGGGCAGCCACTAGAGGGAACCCAAGAGTTGGAACTTAAACTGAGACGATTCTGTCCGACACAGGGATGGGTATCCAGTGTGGCTTAGTGGATAAAGCATCAGCACGTAGAGCTGAAAACCCGGGTTCAAATCCCGGTGCTGGAGAGAATTTTTCTCCGTTCCATTACTCTTTCATCGTATGATGACGCAGAATATCTGCATGGAATTATCATATGTACTTCGGTACATGAAAATAATATATATGATATGCGTAAATCACTTCGTGATTTAAGACGGCGCTTATTCCGTCAGATCCCGGCCAACTAGTCACTCATAATGAGTGCACATCAGCACATGTGTGGACTTCAGTCCTACGTTCATAGACATCTATGAAGTAGTGCAGAGGGCGGCCACTAGAGAGAACCCAAGAGTTGGAACTTAAACTGAGATGATTCTGTCCGACACCAGGATGGGTATCCGGTGTGGCTTAGTGGATAAAGCATCAGCACGTAGAGCTGAAAACCTGGGTTCAAATCCAGGTGCCGGAGAGAATTTCTCTCTGTTCCATTACTCTTTCATCGTCAATAAAGAAGTTAAACCAAGCCGAGCTATTGCACTAACTGTGGTTGCTATAATGAAGTTCAAGTGTATACTGGTATACGAATGTAGACAAGATCTTGTCCTTCCAATAAATAACTAATGCCACTAAAATAAATGCTTAAACACATAATTCTATCCAGATGTGTAGAAAGACAATCACGAAGGTAGACTGAGGCACTAATACACCAGGAAACCTAATACTGCACGGATGAAGAGAATACCGTATTTACTCACATATAACTCGCCCTTACATATATCTCGCGCCCTCTTTTCTCAGTGTTAAATTACAGGAAAAAAAAAAAAATTCCTGCATATATATCACATTAATTTCTTGATAGGTGGGTATGCCGTAAGAACAATAATAATTTAAGTTTAAAGTTCCTTCATGAGTTTTTTAAAACAGGCATCACAAATGTGCTCCATGAAAGTCAAGATGATGCAGTATGGGCTGACGACAACAATGAATGTGATGTACGCAAGGGCAAGAGTAGCTCGAAGGTTGGCAGTATTGACAACAGTGACAATGAATAAGGTGAGGACACCGGTTGTTACATTAGACCAGTTAGTTGTATGCAGATATAATAATAAATTAAATGATTTGTTTTCCAACAAAACATTTCCCATACAAAAATACTCCCATACACGCACTTGAATTTTTTTTCCCATACTTTTGGTAAAAAAAAAATGTAAGTTATACGCGAGTAAATATAGTACATGGTGACAGATCGACAAATTACACACAGCTTTCGTTATGATCACTCATTCAAGAAATGAAAATATAATGGTGACTACGAGTGTACCAATCAATTCTTAAATGAGTACCCGAAACTCTGCAATACTTAAACATGATCATAATACATACGTTTTTCGTTGGTAAAATTGAACTAGCCTAAACCAGCAAGATAATGGTGCCTCACCAAATGCAGAACTAATTTACTTCATCAACATGCGCAAGCACTTTCGGCATAAGACGGTATGAGATTCTGAGGTTATTTTGGACAACCTACTCTACGTCAGAATTGTAGTCTTTTTTTTTTTTTTTTTGCAGTGATTGTTACATTACAATTTACTACTACTACAGTTTCTTTGACACTGGTATACGAAAATAATAAATGTGCAAGTATTCAAAGTACAATGATTTTGCTGACTATTATTTGCAAAACCAATGCAGGCAAAAAAATGATGGTGCATGTCATGCTTTATCATCATTCTGAAAAACAGCAGGCTACTAGCCCCAGTCAGAACTATGCTTGGTTACAATTAAATATTTAATACAGTAGCTAAAATTCGAAAACCTAAAGAAAATCCCAAAAATTTCGACGTAGGAGTGTATACAAATTTCAACAAATATTAATAAAAAATCTTCAGTCAGCTCTAATCAACAATTATGTAAGACATTCAGAAAATTGATTATTAAAGAAAGAAAATTTCATCTAAATAAGAGGACCCAGGAAAGGATGCAAGAACACTTGTTGCATTACCATGCTGAATGGCGATACCAATGCGCTGATGCAGATATTGACTGCTTCGAGGGTCCCCAGAAAGCTGCACTAAACTTCTGCCAATGGTGAAGATAAGAGCTTTGGCTTCACTACACCATGATCCAAACGTTTCAACCGCAAAAGGGACAAAAATATAATTATCTGTAAGGTGATTATATTTATTATGTTTACTGAGAGCGGCACTTTCTGCTGCAGATCCTGGTGTCTTAGAAGTTGAAGACAGATGAGAAGGGGCCAGTGTATCAACACATGTGGAATCCCAAATTAAGGATTTGCCTACACACCATGGGACTAGAGTCAGACCACTGGGTCTTTTGCTGTCTGAACAGCTGATCCCGGAAGGTTCTAAGATTGATGGAACCCCTGGTTACAAATATCTAATAAACAATTTTTTTTAAGAATTTTAATACTCAAATTAGAGCAAATTTTGTATATGTCGTAATTCCTACCTGTTTGATGGCTGCTGCCCCTGGAACTCCAAGTTGTTGTGTAGTGTCAACAAGAAGTTTCTCCACATCCGATTTTGATTGTTTAGCCAACACTGTACCAAAGAGGGAAGTAGTTTGCACAGAAGAAACAGGTAGTGTAATGCCTTCTTTTATAGCTGAATCTTCACCAGGTTTATCCAATGTCAGTAATTCCTAATGAAGAAGAAAAACAGCAAGTTTAATTTAATTTCCATTCCTTCATATTAAAAAAAGCGCGTGCACACGCACACAAAAAAAAAACCCCTCCCCTATCAATCACAACCATCTACATACTCCTCCGCATACCTCCCAAAAGCACACATGCAAGCATGCGCACACTTGACAACATTCCTTCATGCCTTAAAAGTGGGAATTTCTTAAAAACAAGAACGTTTAAACGAGACTTTATGTGGGGCCAGTTGCATAAAGATTGGAGATTAATTTAAGACCAAATTCAGAAAATAAACTGAGATTACAACTTGGTCATGTTGCATAATATTGAACTCGGTTTACATTAATTTAGTTCAAATCTACATTAAGCGAGACTTGCAACACAGCAAAACAAATTAATTACGAAATTCGTTTGCACGTTGGATAATATGCCACAATAGGATCCAGCTTCCAGCAGTTCGTGACATTGTAGTAAATTATGGATGGAATGTAACTGAAAAACAACAACGCTCTGCAAATTTCTCGCAAAAAAAAAAAACATGTTGGACTGTTGGATATAATTCTGTTAATACAGTATAAATAAACACAATAGAAAATAAAAAGGCCGGTTCAGTTACTTCAAAATCTTAAGAAAAGACCTGGAAAGATATTGTAACTGAATTCAATACTAGAAACATAATTGAAACTTTTATAACCTCCACACCACACACAAGACTGGTGTCTGATTTTCTTTGCATTATTTCGTGACAAAATGAAAGTGAGAGATGCACGTGACACATTAACTCGAAATTCATTAAATTATTAACAATTCTATGCATGTTTATTTTTTAAATGATAAAACAATAATATTCTGTACTTCAGTTGTAAGTTAGAATTTCTCATTACTGATACCCATAACCTCACTTCTGCTAACTAATGAACTCCACAACCTTTAGACAATGTTATTTAAATAACTATAATTCAAAATAGACATAATTCATCTCAAAGTTATTGTACATTGTTAGGGTACATGAAAATTCTTCTTTTATGCTTCAGAACCGTTTTAATATTAAATATAAATGCTTCTGATTTAGGTTCAAGTAGATTAATGTAGAAAATTCGATAGTTAACTATGAATTTAGATTGAGATAACATGAACTTAGATTAGACTTATACAACAGAAAATTTGGATTCAACTTGACTGGCGGCCATTTTTAACCCTTAACCTCGGTTCATACACTTTATACAACTGGCCCTTAAAAAACCTAACATTATAACTACAGAAATAACTTTATTATAAAGGACAAGGCACGTGAATGCAAAAAACGATTAAACTTTGCCACTGTAACTCTCTTACTTATTATCAGTTGCAACTTCTGGCACCTGTGAAACTTCACACCACTTTCAGTCATGATATAATTTCGTCATACAAAAGAACATAATTCAAACCCTCTCTCAATTAATAGTTTTCTTGAGCCACATTACATAGTAATAGCACAGTAAGCTGTTAAAGTAGCAGCAACTTGGTGCTATTTTAAGTTGTGTATCATTTCCTAAGTAGCATCTTACAAGAGTGACATTTTACTGTATCTTCAACTTTAAGTTCTGTGTCATATCCACTCAACTGCGTGAAAATATTTACCTGGTTGGAGTCCAGTATATAGAGTTGAGACTGCTGTTGCCATGAAACATTGGCACTTCTTTCCAGACCAAAATGAGGAATAAATGCAGCACATAATATCGAGTTATCAAGAACTTCTCTGTGCACATATACTGGTTCTGATTTTCTTGGAGAAAATACAAACACTGCAAGTAAAATGAAACAAATTACAACAAGAACAAATTTAAGTAAGACTTAAAGACTTTCAAAATATGTATGAAATTATGCACTAAAACTGCCAAAATATGCATGAAAATATGCACTAAAAACTGCCAAAATATGTATGAAACTATGCAGTTTAAGCACTAAAACTGTCAAAATATGCATGAAACTCTGCACTAAAACTGCCAAATTATGCATGAAACTATGCACTAAAACTGCCAAATTATGCATGAAACTATGCACTAAAACTGCCAAAATATGCATGAAATTATGCACTAAACCTCCAAAATAGGCATGAAACTATCCATTAAAACTGCCAAAATATGCATGAAACAATGCACTAAAACTGCCAAAATATGCATGAAACTACGCACTAAAACTGCCAAATTATGCATAAAACTATGCACTAAAACTGCCAAAATATGCATGAAATTATGCACTAAACCTCCAAAATATGCATGAAACTATCCATTAAAACTGCCAAAATATGCATGAAACTATACACTAAAACTGCCAAAATATGCATGAAACTATGCATTTTAAGCACTAAAACTGCCAAATTATGCATGAAACTTTGCACTAAAACTGTCAAAATATGCATGAAACTATGCACTAAAACTGCCAAAATATGCATGAAATTATGCACTAAACCTCCAAAATATGCATGAAACTATCCATTAACACTGCCAAAATATGCATGAAACTATGCACTAAAACTGGCAAAATATGCATGAAACTATGAATTTTAAGCACTAAAATTGCCAAATCATGCATGAAACTATGCACTAAAACTGCCAAATTATGCATGAAACTATGCATTTTAAGCACTAAAATTGCCAAATTATGCATGAAACTATGCACTAAAACTGTCAAAATATGCATGAAATTATCCATTAAAACTGCCAAAATATGCACGAAACTGTACACTAAAACTGCCAAAATATGCATGAAATTATGCACTAAACCTCCAAAATATGCATGAAACTATCCATTAAAACTGCCAAAATATGCACGAAACTATGCACTAAAACTGCCAAAATATGCATGAAATTATGCACTAAACCTCCAAAATATGCATGAAACTATCCATTAAAACTGCCAAAATATGCATGAAATTATGCACTAAATCTGCCAAAATATGAATGAAATTATACAGTAAAAACCTTAGAAATGCACCAAAAATTTAAAAATAAGCTGACTATAGGGCATTTTAGTGCTCTTTTAATGAAAGATTCAGATAACTCCGAATCTTTTTACTTTCAAAAAACGTTATTCAACGTGGTGCAAGGGTTTTGAGTTTCTGCAGAATGTTGTAGGCGTAAAACCACCCAAAGTTTCATAACATCCTTAGTTTCAGAATTATGTGCCACTTTCATCTTCAGAAAATATACAAGAAAGGGAAACCTGTTTTGTCCATTATCTAGAGTTAGTATACAGAAACCAAGTAATTTGTTTCCCTTTCTTCTGCCTTAATACTGAAGAGTTTAATATCTATATGACATGGTGCAAAAACCCAAAATCTCCATAGGATCCAATTTCAAAATACAATAATTTTCCGCAGTTTTAGCTCGACAAAAAGTTTAGAACAAGTTACTTTTCGAATTTGGTATCACATTGAGTTTTGTTATTTGAAACAATTAAAGACGCAAAGAGCTTCAGTTGCTGATGTGCCCTGTAAACACATCACTATCACTATCTGGACACAGTAGGTGTTTCATATAAACACAAAATCTTTCATTAATATGGGACACAGTTAAAAAAATAATACTATCAACTGGCAACCAAGCAAGGCAAAAAGTTAATTAGTGTTAGAGATTACTTCAATGCAACAAGCAGCATCTTTAATACTGTTTCAACTCAAAAGAATAAAACAATCAAAGTAGAAAACACTTACAATCTCTGTCATATGTAAATGCTGCCATGAATTCTGAAGATGGATCAGCTACCAACAAGCTGACATGTAAAGGAACTGTCCAAGCAAGTGTGAGAGTCAGTAAGTTCCACACATTAATACTTTTAGAGCTTCCAGTCACCACCAGATGGCAACTATCTACCAAGCCGAACTTGACACAGCTGCAAGAAATTTTTTTAACAAGTCAGAGTATGATAAATCCAACTTTAACATAATCACTAATATTGGTTCCCCTCCTTCCCCTCTACTTCCTCTTCTGCTACGAATCACGCAACTTGGCCCTGCTTGCTTCCACATGCACCTATTATATGGAAGCTGATTACAGAAAGTTGCCGTGACCAATCATTACAATTTTAATTTATTCTTCACGTGACAGTCGCACAGTTAATTTTCACGCCAAAAAAAAAGAGCATTAAAAATGCGATGATTATGCGATGAAATGCGGTAATTAAGTATGAAATTAAGGATTTCAGGTGCCAAGCTAACGTATGATACACTTCTCATCTTATACATAAGTAACAGGAAAACTGCAAATTTAAAAATGTTTTGTCATTTCTGCAAACAATTTTTCCTTCTTTTATCTACATAAAATCACCTATCAGTAAAATGCATTCATGAATACTAAAACTTAACAAGATAGTAACAAAATGAAAGCATAAATATGTGTATTTATTCTGTTATGAAGTTATGCAATGCAATAAATACCTGAGGTTCATCTCAGCATCTTTGTCAGTAAGGCTGCACTTGAGCTGATTAGTTTCAGGGACCCACAAAGTAAGAGTAGGTCCGAATGTGACAGCCAGGAGCGAGCCATCTGAAGAAAAACTCAAATCTCCACAAGGTAAATTTCTGAAGAAGCCAACACTTTCACACCTCCAGACCATGATTCCCTTTTCTGCAATATATATAAAGATCTATGTCAGTGAAAAGGAGTGGTATGTATCAAAAAAACCTTAACACCAAAGAAAGGAGAAAGACTAAAGGGAAAATTCTTAACACTTTCCCCATTTTCTCATAAAAGTTGGCGAAAAAAAAATTTAGAGATCAGAACATAGTCAGTTTAGTAGAGTATTTCAATTATTAAAAATATGAAATTAATAAAATAAATGTTGTTGTTTTCTAATGCCAGGTGTTTGACAATAAAGTCATTTGACCTCTTGCATTCCAATATTTTTCAAAGATATTATCATGGCCAGCCACTGAAGCACAGATTTTGAGGTGTTCCGAATCCATTTCTTGGTTTGAGTTGCACAATGGGCAGTTAGGGGACTGATATATTCCAATTCTATGCACGTGTTTGGCCAAACAATCATGGCCTGTTGCCAATCTAAATGCAGCTACAGACGATTTTCGTGGTAAATCGGGAATTAACATAAAATAAATGTTGAAAGAAGCAAAAAAAAAAAGCTGATGAAGTATTATTAAAGGTGATTGCCACTTTTAGTGCTGTCAATTATTTTGTGTAGAAAAGAGGAAGATTGGGTAATCAACAAAATTTCGTTTGGAAAATATACTTTTGTCCAAAAATGTGAATATTTTATGTTATATATAAACGAGGGATTTTCAGGAAAAAGGGCATATATCCACCAATGACAAATATTCTGTGTGCCCTTCTTCTGGCAAATCCCTCAATTACAACTGCGTAATATGACAATTTACAATTTTCAAGATGGATGGAAATCGATTCAGAACACCTCAAAATCTATGCTTCAGTGGTTGACCATGACAATATCTTTGAAAAATATTGGAGTGCAAGAGGTCAAATGACTTTATTGTCAAATGCCTGGCATTAGAAAACAACAACAACAATTTTAAAGATTAACACTTACTATTTTACAAGGCGAAAAGAATTCAAAAGAAACCTAGAAAAAGAAAAGAAAAAAAAAAAAACAAAGGACAGGGAACTGCAACAAAATAGCCAAATATGGCAAATATCGGAAAACACAGGTAATTGGACATCTCTAGCCATCTTCACTAGTTACAAGCAACACAACGACACCAAAGTTACATAAAAAAGACGAATTACGTAAAAGTTTCTTACTCCATTCTCAACTACTGGCAATAGGTAACAAAATTTGGATACCTTGGATAAAAAAAGAATGGCGACATATGGATTAAAAAATCTCACTCTTTCACAGCCTTCTATATGTAGAAATTAAATCAAGACAAATTCCAAAATGTCAATAACTTTGCTGTGAAATGTCGTGGACTGGAAACCAAACAACCAACCAAGTCCACATTTATTTACTTATTTATTTGCGTATTTACACAATCAGAGAGAATAAAAAGAGCAATGTAAAGAAAATGAGATGGATAGAAAAATTAGGGGATTAATATTTAGGATACGAATGGAGAAAAAGTAAAAGGGAATGAACATGCATGCTACAAACAGTTTACTGTATTCTTATCGGAGAGAACAACTACTCACTGTAAATACTTGAAGACTCAGCAAGGGTCCAGATTCGGAACTTGAAATCAGCTCCTGCAGTTGCTGCAAGTTGCTGCTGTGGATCAGAAGAGCACTGGAATGCTAACGCTACAATTCCTCCACTTTGAGGAAGTTCCACGGAAGTATTCAGGCTGAAACTAAGCAAAAAGAACACATTAAAATGACTCTGTAGAACTGCAAAATATCGTTATTCAATATGCTCTCATGCTTCGTAACTGAGGATGATAGTGAAACTTTTGGCCAGATGATGTCCAAATAAAAAATAACGAATGTCTTAACATTTCAACAACGATAGTAAAATTTATTTAAGTTGACGGAAATAGTAAAAACAATTTCTTAAATCAATTTAGACTCGTAAAAAGACTGAAGGTGAGAAAAGATTCTTCTGCTGAAGGAATACATTACACAAAAATACTATTTCCACAAACTTCTAAATGTAAATATTTTCCTAATTTTTTCAGGGGTTAAAAAAAAATAGAAAAACACTGGTTTTCAGTGGATGCTCATAAATAAAAATCCAGTGTGTCATACTTGAAATATAATAAGAAGTCCGCTTCATTCTTAATCGTTTTACAGGTTTGCTTAAAATTATCATTTTATTTCAAAATCCACAAGTTCCTAGAAAACAACTGACTTTCAGGGATTTCACATCCATCACATCGCCTTAAAGTGGGTTAAAAATCAAGCACAAAATTTCAAACAATTATATTGAGTTGCAAAGCAGATAACTATTCTTTTCTACTTGTTGGTTGTGTTTTACTTTTTCATTGCAATAAGCAAAGCTTAACAATGTTGCAATATTCACACTTCGTAAATCTACAAAATGAGATTCAGAGCTTTACTTTCCTCCCAAAGAAAGCTGTGGTAAAGGTTTTGCCATCCTTTAAAATTAACCACTCTCGGCCATGTCTGAACAAATAAATCTGAATAATTTCAAGAAAAAATTGTTATGGGGCCAGGTATTGATCCCAGGACCCTTCACTTAGCGCATGAATGCTCTCCCGACTGAGCTACCTCAGGAACTATGCATGACACGTCCTTTATATCCACACAACTCAAATGGGCTGACAAGACACCAGAACCCAACTTTGAGTGCACACAAATTCTGTGCGACTTAAATTGTGGCTTCCTGTTAACGTATCTCCAGCAACGAATATTTACGCAAATCTGGCTTTTAGGTAGTAGCTCCCTGTAAAGCAGGTTTGAATAATTTCGAGGAAAAATTGTTCCGGGGCCAGGTATCGATCCCAGGACCCTTCGCTTAGCGCATGAATGCTCTCCTGACTGAGCTACCTCAGGAACTATGCATGACACATCACAATTTTTCCTTTATATCCACACAACTCAAATGGGCTGACAAGACGCCAGAACCCATTGAATTTATTCAAACCTGCTTTACAGGAAGCTACTACCTGAAAGCCAGATTTGCAAAATAAATCTGAGATAAAATGGCTATCATGGTGTCTACAAAATCACTGAGGACAATGATGCAATGGAATGGTCAGGTAAGAGTGATGGATGATGGTCGGTTAAAACCCTCATGTGCCCATCAGTATCTTTTGTGGTTGTTAACAGGAACTATACCATAAAGTTACAATAGTTCTATTATGGCTACAGAATTAATATCTTGACCAAACAACACTTATATTAGACAATGGAACTCACTTTTGTTTAACACTATCGAAAAACCAAAACTTCAGTCGAACTTCCATGTTAGTTTCTCCATCATCCCGTTGTTCCACTGTAGACATCCACTGTCCATTGCTACTGAATGCTACTTTCGTGACATCTGTGTTAACAATTACAGCATTACGTTCTTGAGTCAAGTAGTTTAGACCAGTTATGTCCAGCTGCAAGCACAAGAGCACCACAGAAATTGAGAAACAAATACATCTACAAGAATTTGTATAAAAATTTCATTTGGGAATGGGGAAGAGAGTTTGAATCTACTTAATTCTTACAAGTGATACATTTTAGCTATCAATTAATTCCTCAAGAAAGAAATAATACAGAGGTCTAGCATAGGGAAGTTCGTTTCGAAATGTTTTGTTCTCCCACCTAATAGAATAATCTAAAACCTAAGCATCTGTGGATTTAATTCACTTTCAACAATTTCAGACTGAAGTTATTTTGGAAAGAAGCTCTTCAATTTCTTCACAAGACTTTGCAGGCTATTCAATATTGTCTGCTATTATAAATTTCACAATTATAACCAAACCAGTCGAAATACTTATTAGAAAGAGTTGTTGTTGTTCAAATGCCTAGACATTTGGCAACGAAGCCATTACTCCTCTTGCACCCCAGTATTTCTGAGGTATAGAATCTTCTTTTTGTAAGGTCCTATATCTTCCTAAATGTTCTAAGTTCATGGGTTCATTTGAATTGCATAATACACAAAATAGAGATAGTAGTATTCCAATCCTTTGTTGATGTTCTGCCACACAGTCATGGCTAGTAATCAATCGGTACATATTAGAAAAAGTATTTACATAACAAAACAGGGTGTGACGATTTCATGTGGTGAATACAGTCACAGTAAGATAGCGTTTGCTGTTTTTGAAGGATGTGCCAGCATCATTTATTGCATCCAATTGATGGTTGTACTGTTGAATGATGAGTTTTGAAAAGAATTAAATCTATAAACTATACGATATTATGCGATGAAAGAGTAATGGAACAGAGAAAATTCTCTCTGGCACCGGGATTTGAACCCATTCCATTACTCTTTCATCGCATGATGACGCAGAATATCTGCATGGAAATATCATATGTACTTCAGTACATTAAAATAATATATATATGACATGCGTAAATCACTTCATGATTTAAGACGGCGCTTATTCACTCGGATCCCGGCCAGCTAGTCACTCATAACGAGTGCACCTCAGCACATGTGTGGAATTCAGTCCTACGTTCATAGACATCTATGACGTAGTGCAGAGGGCGGCCACTACAGGGAACCCAAGAGTTGGAACTTAAAACTGAGACGATTCTGTCTGACGCCGGGGTGGGTATCTGGTGTGGCTTAGTGGACAAAGCATCAGCACGTAGAACTGAAAACCCGGGCTCAAATCCCGGCACCGGAGAGAATTTTTCTCCGTTCCATTACTCTTTCATCGCATGATGACGCAGAATATCTGCATGGAAATATCATATGTACTTCAGTACATTAAAATAATAAATATGACGTGTGTAAATCACTTCGTGATTTAAGACGGCGCTTATTCAGTCGGATCCCGGCCAGCTAGTCACTCATAACGAGTGCACCTCAGCACATGTGTGGACTTCAGTCCTACATTCATAGACATCTATGACGTAGTGCAAAGGGCGGCCACTACAGGGAACCCAAGAGTTGGAACTTAAAACTGAGACGATTCTGTCTGACGCCGGGGTGGGTATCTGGTGTGGCTTAGTGGATAAAGCATCAGCACGTAGAACTGAAACCCGGGTTCAAATCCCGGCGCCGGAGAGAATTTTTCTCCGTTCCATTACTCTTTCATTGCATGATGACACAGAATATGTTATGTTTTTTTTATTTTAACGACGCTCGCAACTGCAGAGGTTATGTCAGCGTCGCCGGATGTGCCGGAATTTTGTCCCGCAGGAGTTCTTTTACATGCCAGTAAATCTACTGACATGAGCCTGTCGCATTTAAGCACACTTAAATGCCATCGACCTGGCCCGGGATCGAACCCGCAACCTTGGGCATAGAAGGCCAGAGCTATACCAACTCGCCAACCATCTGCATGGAAATATCATATGTACTTCGGTACATTAAAATAATATATATGACATGTGTAAATCACTTTGTGATTTAAGACGGCGCTTATTCCGTCGGATCCCGGCCAGCTAGTCACTCATAACGAGTGCACCTCAGCACATGTGTGGACTTCAGTCCTACGTTCATAGACATCTATGACGTAGTGCAGAGGGCGGCCACTAAAGGGAACCCAAGAGTTGGAACTTAAAACTGAGACGATTCTGTCAGACACCGGGGTGGGTATCTGGTGTGGCTTAGTGGATAAAGTGTCAGCACGTAGAGCTGAAAACCTGGGATCAAATCCCGGTGCCGGAGAGAATTTTTCTGTTCCATTACTCTTTCATCGCATGATGACGCAGAATATCTGCATGGAAATATCATATGTACTTCAGTACATTAAAATAATATATATATATGACATGCGTAAATCACGAAGACGGCGCTTATTGCACTGGATCCCGGCCAGCTAGTCACTCATAATGAGTGCACCTCAGCACATGTGTGGACTTCAGTCCTACGTTCATAGACATCTATGACGTAGTGCAGAGGGCGGCCACTAGAGGGAACCCAAGAGTTGGAACTTAAAACTGAGACGATTCTGTCCGACGCCGGGGTGGGTATCCGGTGTGGCTTAGTGGATAAAGCATCAGCATGTAGAGCTGAAAACCCAGGTTCAAATCCCGGCGCCGGAGAGAATTTTTCTCCGTTCCATTACTCTTTCATCGCATGATGATGCAGAATATCTGCATGGAAATACCATATGTATTTCGGTACATTAAAATAATATATATACGATATTAGATCAAGTCAGCTTCAATCAAATAGTGGAGTAAAAAAGGTAAAGGCATCCCCGTAACATGCCATGAAGGCATTTGGAGGGCATGGAGGTAGAGCCCCATGCTTTCCATGACCTCGGCACTAGAATGAGGTGGTGTGGTCGGCACCACGCTCTGACCGCCTTTTACCCCCAGGAAAGACCCGTACTCAATTTTATAGGAGGCTGAGTGAACCTCGGGGGCCGTTCTGAAAGTTTGGCAACGAGAAAAAATCCTGTCACCACCTGGGATCGAACCCCGGACCTTCCAGTCCGTAGCCAGCTGCTCTACCAACTGAGCTACCCGGCTGCCTCAAATAGTGGAGTCACTTAAAAAAAATTAACAATCAACTCACATTGTACAGAAGAGATTTGGTGCGTGGGCTGTAGAACTGGATATACCCTGTTCTTCCATTAAGCACCATTGCTTTATTTTGAGGATCAAACGTAATCCCTGCAGGAAATGGATCCAAACCATGCTTCATTTCGACACACCACGTGAAGTGCTGGACCGTGCTCACCAACTTCAGCTGTGGAGTAACAATCTGAATACCTAAAAAGATAAACAATCTTTTAACACAATTTGCTATCGGCTGTTTTACACATGAAAATTAAATCATACTTAATTGCATACCTCATACTCTCTACTTCTGTCTTTTGCATCACTCACCATTGTCACTGGTACATAAAGCCAGATACTTATTATCTGGTGCTACCGACAAATGACAAACAGACGACGGCAATCTGGGAAGAAAATTTCTGTCACTAAGGGAATCCAATGTCCATCTCACAAGTACACATTCTCCACCTCCGCTGTAAAACTGACTACCTAGAAAAAATATCAATAAACACAAAGTTAATAATCACAGCAGTAATAACAAATCATATACTGTAGATATACTGGGTGCATCTCTTGCCCTTAGTCATCACACTGAATACTGAATTTTATGGGAAGACAATGGTATTCAGGTGTCTTTAGTATAGGAAGTTCTACCATGCAAGCATGAATAGTACAATAAAATCCCTCATAACCAGCACCCAAATAACTGGCAATACCAAAACAATGGCATTTTCGGCTAGGTCAAAAAAAAAGTTTAAATCTGCAACATTACCACAGTCTGGACGCTAGTTTTGGCACATTAGGTAGTTCGCACGAACTTTCATTTTCAGTGAATATTCCAACCTAAAATTAGTGTATTATTTGTGATGTGTTAAAAAAAATTTCCACAGTTTTTATCTTTATTTAGTTATGTTCGGGCTGCCAGTGTTGCCACATTAGGAAGATAGCACGAACTTTCATTTTCAGTGAAAATTCGAACTTAAAATTAGTGTATTATTTGTATTGTGTTGTGTGTTTTAATAAAGAAAATCCACACAGTTTTATGTTTATTTAGTCATGTTCAGGCCGCCAGTGTTGCCACATTAGGAAGATCACACGAACTTTCATTTTCAGTGAAAATTCGAACTTAAAATTAGTGTATTATTTGTATTGTGTTGTGTGTTTTAATAAAGAAAATTCACACAGTTTTATGTTTATTTAGTCATGTTCAGGCCGTCAGTGTTGCCACATTAGGAAGTTCACACGAACTTTCATTTTTAGTGAATATTCGAACCTAGAATTAGTATATTATTTGTGTTGTGTGATGAGTTTTAATCCACACAGTCTTTATGTTTATTCAGTTATGAGCAAGTGATAGAGAAATAAACATCACATGGCTGCAGTTTCAAAATTTGACACCGTGAAGTATGAGATTTTTATATAGTATATACAAATACTGGTATTTATTCAATTTTCCAGCAAAATCTCATATCCGGAACTAATCTAGTCCCTTTGGTTCTGGTTAAGAAGGATTCTACTGTAATAAACTGCGTGAGATGATGTATCTCGTGGTCACAGACACTAAAGTGCTGTGTTCCTAACCAAACAATTTGGATTCGAAACCCATGGCAGGCAAATTTTTTTATAACACCGGACTGAGTGCAATAAAGGGATACAGTGATAGGACAGAATGTGCAGTGCATAGCATGTACACTGACATTCAAAGATCTGAGCCTACTAATCGATAGAGATCAATAATTTGTTGGTGTAAGTGTGGCTTCTTTAGTTATTACTTCTATGAATAGATGGCAAAGATAATAGTCAGTGTTGCCAATCGTACATAAATACTGAATATCCGCATTATAAAATTCAATACTGTATTTCATCCCCTTCTGCTGGCTGTAAAACAACACTGGGTTTAGCTGGAAACCGCTGATATTGTCAATTATGAGAATGATTTATGCTTAATCTATATCATCAATTTCCCCGACACTTTTTTTAATCGTCCCAATAATGGTGTCATCTATTAAGAATTAATGGAACAATTTCAAAATTTGTCAATTTGCTATATCTTTGGTTCTGACTTCTCCCATGGTTAGAAAGTTCGCTTATACAATCATAAAATCGTAGGTCAGACATCTTTGAACATCGGTATACCTAGTATCCCAGATCACATAAATATAACAGATTGCTCAGCTTTATGGGCTTTGACGGCAACAACTTTTATCAATTTCATCTAGGTATTGCATAAGAATTCACGTTATAACTCTCATTTAAATTGCATGGAGCAACTGGACTTTCATTAGCGGTCGTTCTCAATTGACGATGGCAATCTTGATGGTTGTTCTCTTCCACATGTTACCAATTTCAATATGGGATGGCCAATCTATTATATATCAATCAATCTTCTTAATATATCCAGCTGTTTTCTGACAACATAAAGTCCACTATAGTCCACTGTAGTCTATTCAGTTGTTGTTTTTCACGAGAAATGAGGGGTATTTTGATCGGTGTTCATTATAGATGCCTGTTGCTAGTAGCCAGAGTTGGGGTGTAGTCAATATATACTGCAGGGCTGTGTCTTCTGCAACTGGTACTGATGATTTTAATTTACTTCTTTTGTGGTTTATGGATGGACAGTATAGAAGAATGTGTTCCAGATCTACATCATGATTATTACACCACAGACAACTAGGATTATCAGAAATGTGAAATCGGTGTAGGTACAATTGTGTAACAATGTGACCTGTTCTGGCTCTTGTTAAAAATGTTTGAACATGTCTAGGCAAGTTTTTGTACATTTCCAGGTCATTTGGTTTCTTTTGTAGAGACTGTAAAATTTTTCCTTTGACAGAAGAGAGTCAATTGTTGATCCATAGGTTTATAAAATGAGACTTTACTGAATCTATTATATATGTGATCAGGGCTAGTATCAATTAAATGCAACTTAAAACATAACCTAAAAGAGGGCTGTTGCTTTGTATTTACCTCTAGTTTTGTTTTCAAATACATGTTGTACTTTTTACTTGGTTATTTAATGACACTATAGCAACTACTAGGTTATTTAGCAGCGAATTATAATAGTTTTATTTATCAACTTTGATGTAGGCCTATTTTATTCAGTTTTATGGTATCCCTAAACATTACTTTTCACTTTTGCAATACTACAAAACTTTTTCTTGCTGTCTTACTGGGGATATAATTCACGAACAGCTGTTAATTCCAATATGAATATGACCTTCGTTACTCTTCATAATTTTTTTAGAACATGAACTTTAATTGATCAGTACCTAACACTCACTATCATGAAACTGCTTCAGAATCAAACAAGAGCAATTACCACCAAAATTAGCAATCTATGCCAGCAATTATCACTGTAAATAGGAATCATAATGATTGTCTATGATGTTTGTCCAATTTTTGCACCACAACAAACTGAAGCTCTGCTGATCTCATTTCACAAGAATGTTTATTGTTTTCAGGTTTTAAATACCCGAATAAATGGTCTACTACCGGATAGAGAGTATAATAAATCTTTAGTTTTAATTGCGGTTTAAATTAACACAAGTTTCATAACTTTATAATAACAATGGCTAGTAATTGAGAAATGTTAACAAAGAGTTAAGATCTCAATGCCCAAATACTTTAAGTAACTAAATATAATTAAAACATTACCTGCTTGCGAGAAAGTAACAGCTTGTACAGGCAGTGTGTGCCAGTGATACACAGCATATGTAGATTTTTTAAATGAAAAGTTCCACCATATCAGCACACGTCCTGTGTTGTCTCCAGTTGCAATACATAGTTCTTCTGGGTGACAAGCCACACATGTAAAATAACGTCCTCTAATTTCTTTTCTGTGGGGCGAAAAATAATTCAAAATATTTTAATACACTTATTTCCCAGTACTACACATTAAATTTCAACTAACATAACACAACTGAGCCATTTATAGTTATGATTAAAAATGTAGCGAGACAAAGATTACACACACACACTTCCTCATTGATGTTATACATTTCTCACAACAATTATGTTACTTTATCACGTTGAGAATGATATTCCTTATAGTTTATATTCTTGAACTATTATTCAATATATACAAAGTGTGATCATAAGTTCTGAGACGTCTGCTGTGGGCGAAGGGATCACATGATTGATACCTAACCGTGGTCACTATAAATTTGAATTTTCATTGGATGTGACAAATTAAATAATTACCACTATGTTGTCATTTTTATTCAGTAAGTATACGTATACAGATCATTTGACAGCTTCATTTACATTGATGAATGAATATGTCCTGTGACTAACATGACCTCATTCCATATTAATGTTATGTTTTATTTAACGATGTTATATCAGCGTCGCCAGATGTGCCGGAATTTTGTTCTGCAATTCTTTTACATGCCAGTAAATCTACTGACATGAACCTGTCGCATTTAAGCACACTTAAATGCATCGGCCTGGCCCGGGATCGAACCCGCAACCTTGGGCATAGAAGGCCAGCGCTATATCAATTCGCCAACCAGGTCGATCATTCCATATTTCCCCCTAGTATTTTAACAAAGAATAAATTAATGAATTATGTCTCATTTTGTTTTGCAATGACAGTACTTTTGCACATTAAGATTGCAACCCTGCTTTTATTATGACTGCTGTGAATTATGAGGATTGAAAGTGATCTTCATATTATGTCAACATTTATTGGTCCTGTGACTAACACTGCATCTTATTATTGTTTATTCGGTTAATAATACTTACTTACGTATTGGCTTTTAAGGAACCCGGAGGTTCATTGCCACCCTCACATAAGCCCGCCATTGATCCCTATCCTGAGCAAGATTAATTCAGTCTCTACCATCATATCCCACTCCCTCAAATCCATTTTAATATTATCTTCCCATTTACGTCTCGGCCTCCCCAAAGGTCTTTTTCCCTCCAGCCTCCCAACTAACACTCTATATGCATTTCTGGATTCGTCCATACGTGCTACATGCCCTGCCCATCTCAAATGTCTGGATTTTATGTTCCTAATTATGTCAGGTGAAGTATAAAATGTGTGCAGCTCTGCGTTGTGTAACTTTCTCCATTCTCCTGTAACTTCATCCCTCTTAGCCCCAAATATTTTCCTAAGAACCTTATTCTCAAACACCCTTAATCTCTGTTCCTCTCTCAAAGTGAGAGGGCAAGTTTCACAACCATAACTGTTTTATAAATTCTAACAATAATAATAATAATAATAATAATAATAATAATAATAATAATAATCCATTGAATTAATATGGAATTAGTAGCAGGTTTTGAGATGTATAAAAAACAGGACATGAACATTTTTATTAGTTTTAGATCATAATGTTCTGAATGTTTTGTGACTAACATAACCTTTACTGTGGAATGATCCAGTTCCAAAACATTGGAAATTTTAAGTTCCAGAACACAGTTGCAATACCTAAAAGTCTATTTCTGATTACAAATACATTGAGATGAAAACTGAATACAACCTTCGCTAAAAGAAACAAGTCCTTATACATCTTGATTACACAACTTTTAACACTATATCACTTCCGAATATAAAGTATATATTTGACTAGGTTATCTTGTTGACTAGTTTCAGCCTGTTGTGGGCTATCTTCCACATATGCAGAACACATCACAAATGCCAACCACACTTACAGCAACATAAACACAGACATTGAAATTCTACATATTCAACCAAAAAACCAGAAACTAAAAAGCACTAGAACAATATAAAATATACAGACACACAAAAACACACCTGCATGAAATCCTCAACACACAATTCAATTTCAGAACACACACTTTTCGACTCCACATTATACTACACAAACACACCCATACAGAAAACGCAATCAAGAGGAGCAAAGACCACCCAGTTCTGAAGATAGCCCACAACAGGCTGAAACTAGTCAACAAGGTAACTTAGTGAAAGGTAACATGTGAAAGCAAAATATATACTTCATATTCCAAAACAAGCTCTTGTCCAAATTTTAAAGGATAAAGTTGACAAATAAATTACAATATAAAACTTACATGCCACACTGTTCCCACTTAACAGTATTTGCAAACTGCAATCTATTTCTGTAAATGCCTGCTATATATTCACTTCCTGCTGGACCTCCGAAGGCAATACTACTGGGTACATTGTCCAACCTACACAATAAGACAACACTTATATTAGAATACATAGTGTAGTCAGAAAGAATACTCTCAATGGTTAGTGTTTTATGTACATCAGCCTATTTTGAAGTACTCAAAACTGTGTGATGAAAAAGACTATGTCCAAAATATCGAAACTACTCCAACTGTCTCTTCCTCCCACAACATACATACATAAAACTGCACTGCATTAGTTACACGGTTTCATATCTATGTTATAATAAAACTGTGTTGCATTAATAACAAAGAGAAATTCACTATTCACTTCAGCTCATCACAACATGAAATGAGTCATGTTCTGATCCATTTACTACACGACCAAGGCAGGATCCGTCATGGCAGAATGAGGAACTCCGTGCTCGCTGCGTATGTTTATTGTTGGAGTGTCGTCACATCCAATGCCTAGCGTTTCAATCTGGTCGCAATGCCGCATGTAGGAAGACGTGTGTTTCGTAGCCAAGCGCGGAGCATTATTTATAATGCCATATAGTTTTGTGATGAAGAAAAGACAACTGGTTTATTCCTACCTCTATCGAAGACAACAGAGCGTGCTGCAGCTATTTTGAAGTTAAATAAACAATTAGTAGGATTAGAAAGGAAAGTAAAGAATGTGAGGACATGGGTGTAGAAATATCGACACCAAAGTTAGATGACCTCCTCTGCAAATAAGGTTCAATTAGACGACATGGACAAATGTATCATAAGAACAGAAGTTCATAAATATTATAGTCTCTACAAAGAGCTTCAAACATTAGGAAAGTTGCATAAATTTTGTAAGAGAGGGATAGGTCTTAAAGGGTGCAAGGAAACTTTACGAAAACTCATACTGTCCATGGGTTTTGCATTCAAAAATGTAAAGATAAAAGGAAATATCTAATAGAACACTCTGATATAGTAGCCCATTATTTACCTGGACGAAACATGGTTCCATACCCATTACACTGTCCATAAATGTTAGCAAGACGTAAACGTGTCAGGAGTTTATACAAATAGGAGTGCAGGTCAACGACTTATAGTAGCCCATGCTGGTGGTAGTGATGGTTTTATACCGGGTGCTTTCCTCATATATGTCTGGAGTCCGGTCACTTTAAAATGCTAAGGTAAGAAATGTATATCAAATGAAATATTGTATAAAATACAATACCTACTTTAGTTTATGTTACTTTCGATTCATGTTTCCTCCTTTACGAACACTGATGTTTTGGTGTTTTTTCTGAATAGATTCCTATGTAAGCATATGATAAAATAAAACTAAACAATAAAGTTAACTATATATACGAACATATAACATATAAAGCGTGTTAATAATAATGAAACAAGAGCACAGTTCAGCATGTGCTTCATTTTGCATCTGATGCGGACTTTACAACACGGCCTGTGTTGTGAAGCGAATCGCAGCGCCACCAAACAAAACGGTTCCTGCCTTGGTCGCGTAGTACCACATCATTGTTGTTTTCGTACTAACATTAGTGTACTTTATTTACTCACATTATTTTCTTCTTCATAAAATTTCCACTATCTATCTAGCTCTTTACAATAAAGCTGGCCAGAGGCTTTTTAGATTACAAGTTATAACTTTGAACAAAGTGATGTATTACAAGAAATAACATCGCTATAGACAATCATATTAATTTAATGTAATAAAAATAATTAAGTCCATTACATTTATTATAAGACTTCAACAGAAAAGTGCATAATTCACCACACTGCGTTTTTCGACAGTAGTCTTTTCCACCAGCTCAAACACTATAAAACTATCAGCTGATATGCTTTTAGATTCCTGCATCATAAAAACAGTGAGCCCACAAAACACGGCAGAATGTCATCATATAAACAATAAAGTACAGTAAAATCCCTCGTATCCAGCACCCAAATAACTGGCAATAACAAAACAACAGCACTTTTAGTTAGGCCAAAAAAAAAATAAAAAAAATTGGCATTCATGCAAAAGGAAAGAGTGGGACAAAGATGTAAGTGGTTTTCATGGATCGCACATGCCGCATATTTATGTTTACTCTTTACATTGTTCAAGCATGAAAACATAGACAGAAAATCCTGTTATGTTCCTGGAGTAGATTGGGTAGCATCGGTAAGCTGTCACTTGGGTCTTCCAAACAATGCACAGAGGCAATATCTTTAAATTTACCACTTGAACTCGCCCATTTCGAAGGGGTGTTTGACGAGTCTAAATAGGAAAGTGTGAAATTCTCTGTTACGCTGTAGCGTATAAAAGTTTCATTCAAGTAAGATATTATATATAAACAAGCAGATATTAGAGATATGTTACAGTGGTTCAAATCATCGAGCGCTACATCATCTTCATAGTTGTGGCGTTGGCTACACTGCTCTTCATGTCACAGGCCATTTAAAATTGCCATAAGGTTACGAAAACTTTTAATATTTTTTACGCTATTATGTATTACAATAATTATAAACTGATGAATGTACATTACCATATTCAGTACCTACTAAAAATAAACATTAAGCGTATTTCAAAATTTTATTTTTAAATATCTGATACGAAAATTACTAAATTTCAATATGGAAGAAAATGTTTGTGCAGTACAGTATGTCTTTACATAACCTATAAACATATTTCCCAATTATCTGGCACTGGCTTTGTCCCACAGTTTCCGGATATGAGGAATTTAAATATTTGGTAGGTAGGTCTAACACAAGTTACAATGAACTTAAAACGCATGTTTTAAAATCTTGTAATATCTTTAGTAATATTAAAGTCTTTGACAAATGTGTTTCAATACTGATCAATCTTTGACAAGTTTCCTTGTAAAGTACTGAATTGGAAAAAAAAATTGGTAGTATACAGCAGCTACGATGATGGAAATCGAAGGTCACTGTACTGTTTTACTACCCACTCCATGAACTACAGTTTCCATTTTCTTTCTACTCAATATTGCAGGATACTTCTCGTCAAGCTTAAACAGCCTCATACACACTGTTGTCTAGACTTGTGCCTGACCCAAAATACAGTGTGAATTTCAAGTGGTTATTCTTTGAGATATTTCAAACAAAAATGCTTAATTTTATTCGTTTTTGCTTCCTTTTCAAGATAAAAACTGTTTTATATGAAAAATTTCATACTGTGTTTTGGGAAAGCCATTGATTGAATTCCCAATATGCTCAGTTAATTTAAGAGAGCAGTGTATTATGATAATAAGTGATTGAAAGAAATTTAGTTTTATCCTTCAAATATACAGAAATTTGACCCGAACAAATGCAACATTGCAAAATTCCTTTCCAAAACGAGAAGATACATTTGTTCAGAACAAATTTCTGCACATTTAAGGGACAAAATTGAAATTCTTTCAATTATTTATTATCATAATACACTGCTCTCTTAAATTGACTGAGTGAGCATACTGGGAATTAAATCAATAGCCTTCCCAAAACACGCTATGAAATGTTTCATATAAAACAATTTTTATCTGCAAAAGGAAGCAAAAATGAGCAAATTGTATTAAACTTTTTAATTTGAAATATCTCAAAGAACAATGCCCTGAAATTAATGACATTCACTCCGTATAGTAAATCAAATCATGCATATCTTTTGGTTACGAAGCATAGTCACTTTTTTTTATAGACCAGTTACAGTTGTCTCTCGCAAATATCACATCAGTCATTCTGTCAGCACATTACTGCACATCAGACAGTATTACTGGTATACAAGAGATTTGTGGCAATGTCGCAATTAAAATCCCAGAGTCATTAATACATTGCCACTTACATAAACATAAAATTTTGCGATCTACCTATTCAGACTGAGTCTGTGAAAGTTTGGCGAGAAAATTAAAGATGGTGTGAAAGGTGCAAACACTAAGACTAATAACATGCAAGTGGATGCAAAATTTAATTAAGAAAAAAAAATCATTAAGAATTATATATATTGCATAAATATACAGCATACTCGAATTCAAGTTTCTGCAACAGAGATCCTGAACTGCTACAGAATAAAGACATGTGGCAAGTATTTCCTTTCAGATATTTCCATACGAGAAAAATTCGGCAGTTTTCAGCTGTGTCATTCAAAACTGGCGGAAACATGTAGA
This sequence comes from Periplaneta americana, assembly GCF_040183065.1. NCBI lineage: Eukaryota > Metazoa > Arthropoda > Insecta > Blattodea > Blattidae > Periplaneta > Periplaneta americana. The sequence continues at coordinate 34,436,154 of NC_091122.1, forward strand.
AATTAGTCGCAATTGTTTCCTTCTTTAATTTTAATTTCTGAAAGCAAGAAACAACAAAAAAAAAAGGATATTACATTTTATTTTATGTTACATAACAGAACAATAAAATATGATGGTTAAATAAATTACAAAATGAGCATTACAAATGTGACATTTCACAACAATTCAGTCCCTTCATCGTAAATGATATTACTACACTCTAGTATATACAATCACGAAGCTCAATACATAAGGAATATGCATCTATAGATAGTTGCTAACCATTAAGATCACTACTATCGCCTCATCACAGACAATGTGAAATAGTACTGGCACAGTCTATTGTTCCTAGTACCCTCATCAACTCAAGCTTCGTGACTGTATATATTAGACTGTGATACTATATTATTATTATTATTATTATTATTATTATTATTATTGAAGTTTACTAATTTGAAGTATTATTCATGCGGTAGCTAAATGAAATTGTATAATCTCCCAAATAATATAATGAATTTTTGTTCTCAGGGCATTTTTATATTTACATTTTAAGTAATACAAACATTTAAATATAGACAATATCTCATAAGTAGGAACCGGATTTATAGATTTTTACCTATTTTTTTCCTTACTTCTAAACTCATAATTTCTTAGGTAATTTTCCAAATCATGATCATAGGAGTCATACATGTAAATTCTGTTAAACCTAAAAAAAATTTAATTTACAATAACTTACCACTATCTCGCTTTTTAGTCTTGATCTCCAGTCCCACTGAATAAGTTGTCCATTCACGGAACAAGCCACAATGCTACTTGTGTCAGTTGGATGCAGCCGAACTCCTACAGCTTTACTTTCCAGTCCATCGTATTCACTGACAAGTTCACCAGTTCTGACACCATATGCTCGAACAACAGGTCCGCATACAACAAAAATTAACCTGAAACATAATTTCAACTTCAAGTTGTACCCTTTGATGTGCCAAATGTCATAAATCTAGACATGAAATAAATAGCCTATTTGTTTCACAAATGAGCAATTACTGTACACAACGGATGTTAATATAATTTCATTTTATAGGAAACCTATTAAAACAACAATAATAACGGGATTGTTCCGTTCTTTACTGATGTATCTTATTTCAATAACCATGTCTATAGGCCTAAAAAGTTCCATCATAAATCATACTGCCAATGACATACCGGTAATTAGCATTAGCATTAATCACAATGAATACTACGATTAAAAGAAAACCTTATCATCGATATTAAACACGTTATAAAAAACAGACTTCATCAGAAGTCAGTGCATTTCATACAAAGTTCTGGAATGGCGAGAAAAAATCTGAAACAGTTCAATCCGTTAAAATTACAATAGATACAAGAAATGTGTATATATCTACAAATTAAGCATATAAAACACTGGTACTTCATTTTATGTAGGCCTAAATGGAACGGATTATCCGGACACTAAATATGGCTTCAAAATACAACACTACAGTAATTATATAGTATTAAAGTTGATAATTATAATTAAAATAGTCTGTATGAAACTAGTTGTTATAAATTACGGCTTAACGAGCGTTGAGCTCAACGCTCGTTTCACCTAAATTACTCATTATCATTACAAGTATCTCTTGAATTTCTTAAATATTGTCACCATACTTAACCTAGTACAGATAACGAGAAAATCAAACCGAGAACTAAAGCTTAACTTACTCTCCATCCGAAGAGAATACTGGACAAAAATTTATTAGACTTCCTCCACCTCTTCTCATCAAAACCAATCTCTCCTCTGCAGCCTTCATTTCAGAAACATTCAGTATGTACAACAAAAATCACTTCATAACTGCCAAGACGGAGGACATTTAACATCTATACGACGCTCAAGACCATGTGTGCGGAGTGCAGCCATGTGGCGACACAACCGTAATAGTGTTGCCAACTTAAATTCTTCATTACATTTAACGAAACTTTACAAATCAAAATACGCTAAAATCATTTTAATAGGCATTTATTTTACTTCGTCCAGAAATCCATTACCCAATTGACTTCTTTTGTGTGGAATGCCTTTTTAGTAGGATTTTATTCTGATTATTTTTTTTAACTAATTGGAGAGGCCTACCTACTTGACTGATCATACACCCCCACCTTTTTGTCACTTTATTATGCTTTCCGGCTCTAAAAGCCTTACAGCAGCGGTCATCAGCACAGAGCACCCTGGGGCTAACGTCTCTTACCCGCGGAGAACACACTGCACTATGGTGTGCTCGTAGCTGCTAGCAGGTATGCTCTCTACCTCTTTCTGTTGCATGACAGAGCACACGAGACGGCTCCGCTTACCCTTTACCCATTTCAGCGAGTGCTGACGACCACTGCCTTATAGCTTATGATTTACCCGGGCCCTATGAAGCCAGTTGTATAGATCAATTTACCGACAGAAACTTTGTCCAGGGTCTATTCTATACCCATGATGAGATGAGATGATAATGGAAATTTGATGGGATGCCACAGAGGAACCAGAGTTTCCGGAGAAAATCCCTGTGTTACCTGGATCATGGGCTTGCCCAACACAAGTTATAAATCAGGGGTACATCTGGGATCGAACTTGGATCCACACTAGTCTAGCCACTAGACCCCCATGGTGGTGGATTTAAAATGTAAAATGTTGGAAGATTCTTAAAAAGAAAACACTCATAATTACATGATAATATATACAATAAATTAGTTTTATTTATACCAGTAATGACCAATTGCTTCGATTTAGTTAAGAGGCCACAGCATTTAAGCCTACTACTTTTGAAATGGCGAGGGCCGCAGTTTCACACTCACTATCCTCACAACAGTCCACAAAGTTGCAAAATTCAAACTTTTTTCAAAACCCTATCATTGAAGAAATTAGTGTCAAAATATTGGAGCATTTAATGTTAATAATAACAGAATGTATTTGGTAATAATTTTAATGATACTAATATTTAAAAAATTAAACTCTTCAATCGTCATTTAACATAACAAAGTCGTTAAATTTGTTTTAAATACAAGCTTCACTAGTAGGCCTACCATTTCTACCAGACTCCAGTTAATATGTGAAGACTGTGGATAATCATGACAAACTAACAATGTCTTCAAAAGTTAATTTTGATGGGAGACAATGATAACAGTGGGTAAGATATCACGAGGGTGGCCATCAGTCAGTTGATTTAACTGGGATGATTTCATTGCTTTCATACAAGACATCGATATGATGAAAAATTATAGAAGCCTATTTAGAAATAATTTCTCCTTCTTTAACCTGTTTATGTAATTTATTTATTTATTTAATCTGACAGGATTAAGGCCATAAGGCCTTCTCTTCCATTCTACCTTGCCAATGCAATGTGATATTTTTCCAGAAAGATTAAAATACTCAATAGTAAAATCAATATACCAAAGGAAAGATAAATCCAGGGGCGATTTCTCAGGGCATGCTATGCTTGCTGCGCAAGCCTAATATTTTCGTAGAATGTGTATTTCTCAAAATGGCGTTACGTACATTAAAATTTGTTTTGATTTTTGGAATACTGTATAGGCGTAATACCATCCGCAGGTTGCACACCACAACTATCGCAATGCTTGCTCGTTTCTTGGAGCTACAGGGAAGGCTTAGAAATAGCGAGAATATGATGCGCGCGCAAGTGCCTTCCTCCTTAGTCCATCCTAGGCGCACATGCTTCTGTTATATGTTGTTTGAAGCTCTGATCCGAGAGCTACACCAACGACTATTTAACATTATCCAGAGCAGTATTGACAGCGGGAATGTGCTGTGATTTGCGAGTGCAATATAATTGTATGAGCGGAGTGCATGTGTTAGCTGCTGCATGTATTATTAATTCTTAAACATTAATTTGAAGTATTGCAATGAGTTCGGAATTGTGTGTTATTGAAACGCCATTATTAAATCCATTTTCCCGAAGGACTATTCAAGAGAAGACAGACATTATAGAGAATATATGTGCGCTCGTTCAGTACGGCTCAATACAACAATGTGCATTGGTTGGCAGGGTCGAAAAAACTAAATAAACTGTTTTGTTGGCCATGTTTGTTATATTATATCGAACTTCTGCATCTGATAAGCGAATATGATCCAGGACTCATAATGATTTCATAATTATAAAATAAATTATTTATGTGGGTCTGATTATTTTTATTAATTAGATCCATTATTTAGTATCAAACTATTGTTGGAAAAAAGAAGAGAATTTAATTTAGAAACCCATATAGCTTTTATTGATTTTGTGAAAGCTTTTGATAAAGTCCGAAGAGACCTTTTATTCGAAATATTACAAGAAAAAAATATTCCAAATTTGCTATTCCAAAATATAATAGAAATCTACACGGACAGCAAAATAAGTGTCAAAATAAATAACTGTATATCCGAAAGAAAATTAGTTAATAATGGAGTTCGACAAGGTTGTCCACTATCACCAACTTTATTTAATATTTATATAAATGAAATTATTTTAAAATGGAACCAAATCTACACATCAGGAATCAAAATAACCAGTGCTCTAACATTAAATACCTTACTCTATGCCGATGATCAAGTCATAATTTCCAATTCAGAGGATAATTTACAAAGAGGATTGTATACATTAAATGAAATATTAAAAGATTTTGGGATGGAAATTTCAGCACAAAAATCAAAAGTAATGGCATTTTTAGGACAAGACCCAGTGAGAAGTAAGATAATACACAATAACCAATGCCTCGAACAAGTGCAAAATTTCAATTATCTGGGTTGTGAAATATCTTATCAAAATGAAAAAGATGTGAACAAGAAAATTACCAAATTTACACAAATTCTAGGAATAATAAACAATATATTAAAAGCTAAATTAGTACAAAAATCTACAAGAATAAAAATATATAATACACTAGCATTACCCACCCTTCTATACGGAAGCGAGATTTGGACATTAAAGAAAAAAGACATGAACAGAATCAAAGCAACGGAAATGAAATTTTTCAGGAGAACAGCAGGATATACTCTTTTAGACCGAAAAAGGAATGAAGAAATTTTAGAACAATTAGAAGTAGAGTCAGTAGAAGAAAAAATCACCAGATACAAATTCAATTGGCTAGATCATGTAAGAAGAATGGAAAATTCAAGAATCCCAAAAATTATGATGCAATATAAACCTAGAGGACATCGTCGACCAGGAAGACCGTTAAGAAGACTGCTAGATGGGGCCGAAACAGGTCTACAGAGGCCTAATTCGTGAAGGATGATGATGATGATGATATTATATCCTCCCATCTTCCCCTATGAATAAATGAGCAAGCCTAACTTTCGTGACTAGCATTCGCCCCTAGATAAATCTACTATTGCTAATTATATATAGACCCTTATCATTATTAACATTTCAAAAGTGTTTTTGAGGAAGTCATGTATACCTAATATATTATAATTTATAATATAATTATTTAGAACCCTCAGTTTGGATCTCTAGTTTGGAAATCATGCAAGACTACTAACATGGTCAATGATAAACAGAGCAGGGTTATAGTCATAACTGTCTGTCTATACATGGATAATTCTCAACAGACGCATCTACTGGTGGCTAAGTTCTGTTGGAGATCCAGGGTATACTGAGATCCCCTGCACAGGGATACGTGCAATGGCTGCAATGGTCAGTGAGACGACCTAGGACAATGTGATCACCACTACGGCTTAAAGAACTGAAACAGCAGTCCTCTCTGTAGGAGTTAATACACAGAGAAGCTAGAACAGAAGCTTCAAGATGGCAGCCACAGTCTAGTATATACAGTCACGAAGCTCAATATGTAGTAAATATGCATCCATAGATAGTTGCTAACTACTGGGATCGCTACTATCGCCTCATTACAGACAATGTGAAATAGTACCTGCACAGTCTATTGTTTCTAGTACCCTCACAAACTCAAGCTTCGTGACTGTATATACTAGACTGTGATGGCAGCTCCATCACTATCTACCCTGCAAGCACTCATAATGCAGCCAGGGGACATTCCATTTACTGAATTACCTCATCAAAGAAGTCGGATTGATACTTACATGACGAACACAGCAAGGAACAAAGGAAAACGAGCTAGTTCTTTGGAAACTCTCAAAGTAGGTGCCTGGAATGTGAGGGGACTGAGTAATAAAGAATTTTAGTTAGAAGCTGAATTGAAAATAAGAGAAATGGATGTAGCAGCTATATAGGAAACCAAAAATAAATTAAAAGGCTCTAAAGAATTGGCAGATGACTATGTGCGGGAGTAGCCCTTAACCCCTTCAGGCCCGATGTACGTTATAGTGTACATTGTTTCTTTTTTTAAATGTTTTCGATGCTTTTAAATATTTTGAAAAATTCAATGTGATAGAAATGGAGAATATTATTTTTGAAACATTTCTATACCTGAATTAAAAATAAAATTTAAAATTTTGGGGCCCCAGGGGTTAAAATTGTCCCCAAATTTTGATTTTCTGTGAAGACTTGATTTGGGAATTTTGGATTCCCAGAATGATTATGTGACCAGTTTTTTTTTTTTTTTTTTTTTTTTCAATTTTGTTTAATATAAATTCAGGTCTGAAGGGGTTATGACCAAGAAATCATGAAAGAATAGAATCCATAGTTACAGCTGGATTAATGAGAGAATTGTAAGCGTAAGACTTTACATCCATAGAGAATACTTAACAACGATCTCCATCTATGCATCCAAAGAAGGAACAAGAAAAGAAACAGAGGAGTTTTACTCTGAATTGCAAGAAAATTGACACAAGTCCTCAAATTGCAGAAAAGATACTTAAAATCATTTAAAAAGTTCCTATTTGGACTGAAAGTATAACTATTTTCAGAGAACTAATAATCTTACCTGTACCCTGCGTATATATTTTAGAAATAGTGTGCTTTATTCATCAAAACATAGAATCCTTAAAACAAATTCATCCTATCATGAGTACAACATCAGAACATCCCAAAACATACATTTGAATTACCACAGGCTTACCAGAAATCTTAACAGCATATCACATAGAGGCAGCAATTTTTATAATAAACTTCTACAAAAATAAAAGAGATAAAGAACATTTTATTAACACATATGCCATTTTGCACAAATGAATATCTAAATTTAAATTTTCAGTAAATAACGTTCTCTCCTTGACACTGCTCTTGATCATTTTATGTTCCAGATAACTCAGAGTTGAAGTCAAGACAGGGAAAAATGAAACAAAGAAGAGATTGGATGGAACAGTGCAGACTGAAAAAAAAAAAAAATTATGGTTTATTTATCCATACTCGCAACTGCCGAGATTATATCAGCGTCGTCGGTGTGCTGGAATTTTGTCTCACAGTTCTTTTACATGCCAATAAATTTACTGACATGAGAGACCTCGGCCGGGATCGAACCCGCAACCTCGAGCACAGAAGGCCAGCACTATACCGACCATACTACCCAGGCTGACTGGAGACTGAAGATCGAGCTTATATTATTTAAGAATGTTTTTTCTTGCATGCCATTTTACTATTAAGTTATACTCTAATATATATTACCTTGTATAATCCATACTATTTTTCACTTTCAATGTATAATAATTAAAGGACTTGTCATCTTGCATCCTAAGCTTACTTAGAATGAAGTTTATTTGTATTATATTGTATGTTATGTCATTTTTCTTGTGTATTGACGATGCCATGGGTGCTTATAATTCTATCAGTTAGTAAGAATCTAATCTAATATATCCCATATTTATGGCGGCTAATATTCAACCTATATGGATAACTGAGGAATAGGTTAGGATTTTTCGGATTCAAATCTGATTTAATCTCTCAATGGAGCCAATAATAACTGATACCGGTATTAAGATAATGGCTCACATGAATACATTTATAGCTAATGAATATGAAATTAATATTAGGGGAGCAATTTTTTAAATAGTCATGTTAAAACAATTATTTCACCTTAAGCCCTCCAGTCGACCTGGTTGGCGAGTTGGTATAGCGCTGGCCTTCTATGCCCAAGGTTGCGGGTTCGATCCCGGGCCAGGTCGATGGCATTTAAGTGTGCTTAAATGCGACAGGCTCATGTCAGTAGATTTACTGGCATGTAAAAGAACTCCTGCAGGACAAAATTCCGGCACATTCAGCGACGCTGATATAACCTCTGCAGTTGCGAGCGTCGTTAAATAAAACATAACGTTTTTAAGCCCTCCATATTGCTTGGAAATCATTAATGGAAAGGGACAGCACTAGTTTTTAGTAATAATGGTGTATTAATAATGATTTATGTTAAGTAATTATTACATATTACAGTATATATAATTCTTCAATTATTGATTTTCTAATAATTAAAAATTATAGAGTTGTTGATGCTAAAGCTTGTACCCGTATTGTTCTACTGGTGACCTTGGTGCAACATGCAAGGTAATCTAGATAGATAGCAGCACATGATGATGATGATGGTGATGATGATGATGATGATGATGATGATGATGATGATGATGGTAAAGCAATAGTGGAATGCCGGTACGGAAAACGGGAGTAAGTATCTCGTGAAAACCTACGTCATAGTTTTTGTCCACCAAAAATTCACATGGATCCATGGGGATTTGAAACCGGTTACCAGCGTGGAAAGCTGGTGTTTTAGCTGTTCAGTTAACGGTTTGTCCTATATTTTATTTTATTCTTAAAAAAATGTTTCGAAATTGTCGAAATAGAACATGTCATATCTCACATTAATAGTAAATGGAGAAATAAAGAGTAAGAACAGATTCGTAATTTGTGTAGGTAATGTCTTATTCTGAACAAAGCATTTAATTACAGTCAACTCCGGATGTAGTGAACCTCTGTGGACATCCATATTTCGTTCACTATATCCGAGGTTCACTAAATCCTCAGTGTCTCTCCCCTAACCTTAAATAACAGGAATGAAATTGTGAACAAGAAAATAAAATACTATAAGATAATTAAAATATTTCATTTTTTTGGAATGGATTACACTGTATACTGTTACTCACAGTTGATTTACTTTAACTATGCTATCGACCCACGCCTGCTTGAAGAAGACCACATTCAATGTCACTTATAATATTTCTGTTACGCTTCGACATTTTTATACAGTACATTCACTGTTCGAACATTAGAAACAGATTGATCAGGTAGAAATGAAAAACGCTGTCATGGTGTAACTGCGTACTCAGCCTTGGAATTTCCCTGGTCATTTAATGGAAATTGGGAGTTTGAAAGCCATCAGATTCTTACGTTCATTTATGCTCTGGACATAATGTCCGTTCCCTTTTAATAAAAGAAGGCAATTTCATTTTCCGTTTCGAGGCTATGCGTCATAATGGAAATGTTTCTGAGAACAAAAGGCAACCCTTTGACGGTGGAGGATTAGAAATAACAGTAGAGTAATGTGTCTGAGAACAGAATGGCAACCCTTCGACGATAGAGTGAGACAATGTCATCAAGCGTTGCCTGGATTTACAATACAGCTCTAGGAATCACTAATCCTACCTTGTTTCCTTTGACTAAAGGAGTAAGAAACTTGAAATGTTGTTCTCAACACATTCTTTCAAATTTATACAAGAAAGTTTGACTTCAAATACGAATTTGTCAGGATACAACTCTTGTTAACTTCAATTTTTAAGGTTCACTATAACCGAAGCAAGGGTTCACTATAAACGGAAATATTAATGTACTTTTTAATATATGCGGGTCAGGACCAACGATTTAGGTTCACTATAGTCGAATGTTCACTATAACCGAGTTCACTATATCCAGAGTTGACTGTAATTTCAGTAGGAAGGGAAGAGGAAGCATCTTGCAACTCAAAAGTTTATTTATAAATATGCACATCACATAACATTAGTTGTGTAGAAATTTAATGGTTCAGTTTGAAAAGATAATATTGAAACATACAGATATATCATACAAAATATATACAATATTAAATCTACCTCAATATTATATACATCGTTTTTGGTCATTATTTTTTATTGTTTGATAACATCCTAGGAGATAGATTATGAATGATTAATGCTCATAGAACTGAGTTACGTAAGAATGAAACTATTACAATAAATGTAAATCTTAAAAACAAACTTAATTTCGGATAAAGCTGAAGTAACGCTATTTTCTATGCTGTAACGTTGAGCACTGGAACTTCAATGACAGCCCTATAATTAAAACTTTATCTGCTGCCTGTACATCTAACATTACATAATATATCAATCACCACTTTAAACTGCGGGATGCATTGACTTAGAATATAAGTAATGCTTATTTGTCATAGCCATTATACAAATACCTATTGTTCTATTGTTTTACATCATACAACAATTAATTTCATACCTATCTTTGTTTACAGTGTGAAAAATTAAATAATGCCGTATTATTTCCACCTTCATTTTCAAATTACAAAGTGCTTATAATAATAATGTTAGTTATTACATATTTTTAATGTAGTGCAATGAAGATAGTAACTTAACGGTAGGTGATCTTACAAATCCATAGCGATTCAGTGAGTCTGTGCAATTTCGTATGCTGAAGCAAGACAATAGACGGTGCCAGATAAAGGGGACTGGATTAGAATTATTTCAGGAGCTTTATAATAATGGGTGTCTGACATACGAGGAGATGGGTGAAGAGAAAATGCGGTTACTGTGCAGTTACTGCGTGATGCTGGTGAGCCAAGCTGTGCTCTCCCAGTAGCTCTGTAGCATCATTAACTTTCTTATGATAACATGTATTCCATTGAACAGCGGGTGTTTATATACGATACTTTTGCTAAACATGAAAATTGGAGAAGATAACAAAGATACTTTGGTACAAAGTTTACAAATTTCTCGACATCTAGTAGGTCTCAGGTTTATTTCTCTTTCTTACGGAAGAGGGACCTGAAGGCTTATTGTGCTCATTACTCTTGTTCTGTGAATGATATTTATAGCCGAATGGTCGCATTCTTTTACAAGTACCTAGAGCACACCTCACCATGAATTTATGTCGATCTATAGTATGGATGATAATGGCGATATGTGAATTAATGATGGCGAAATGAGTCCGATGTCCAACACAAAGTAGTGATTAAACTTTTTGTAACAGATCACTGCTAAATAGAAATAAAACTAAACGTAGACATGAAGATATACAGTAAAACCTCGATAAAACGCGCCCGCTTATTACGCTATCCCATGTAATACGCTTTTTTTGTCCAGTCCCTGCACATTTCATATATAACGCCTTTATAAAATACCCCGTTTGTTTTGCACTCAAGTCCCGCATAATACGCTGTTTTTGTGGAATATTTTCGATGTAATTTTCAGCAATGAAACATCTTGGTGACTGAACTCACTGGTGCCATTAACCTGAAAAGTATTGGTATTCAACCCTTTACCTGCACATTTAAACCTTCATACTTCATATCTTAGTATACCTCACCCTCTTGTTACACTCTCTTATTCGACTCTTTACCTGCGTGGTTAAAGCCTACATACAGTTACAATACCCCACCCTCTTGCTAACCCTCTCTCTCAAACAGCATTCCTCACTCGGCCGTAATAAAATTCTGGAAATTTTTGCTGGTCAGTTTGTTGTCCTTTAGTGTATTGAAGTGTCTGTGAGTGTGATTACAATGACAATGAGTGTTAAACAAAAAGCGCTTTCTGTGTCGGAAAAACTGGAAATCTTACGAAAGTACGATGAGAACAGTACTCTTACTCAGAAACAACTCTCTGATTCATTAGGAATCCCATTATCGATATTAAGAACGATAATAAAAAATCGCGACTCAATCACTACAGTTGCGACGTCGTCGGGAGGATATAATCGCAGGAAACTGAAGTGTGGTAAACGTAAAGACTTGGAGAACACGCATATGGTAAACAACTATAAATGACTTTTTTCCGAAAGAATTAAGTACAGTACATATTGTAAATGTCTTTGACGTACAGTACAGTAATTACATAATGGAGTAATACTGTATTATCTTTCACGATCAATGTATTTCAATAAAGAAATATGTTAATAGATACTGTATATAAGTCAAAATTAGTACCGGTATACCCGCCTAATATGCGGTCCCGGTTAATACGCGGTTTACACCCGGTCCCTTGAACAGCATCTTATCGGGGTTTTACTGTATTGGATGAAATAGGTAGGCTCTACCTGAATAGAAGCCAGTCCGAGAGAAAGTATATGCTGACAATCCACCCACATACGCTAAATGGATTGAAAGACAATTTGTGTACAAATTAAAAACGTCACAGAACAAGAAATTCGCAATGTTGCTTCAAACATTTTCAATAGATGTGAGGTATACATCTTAGCAGAGGGACAGGATTTCGAGATTCTACTTTAAATTAAGATAAGTGAGCGTAGATTTTTGTATCTGCAAAAACATAATTGCTTAACAATGGAACAATGCAATGCCTTTCGCCACCAAGGTCCGAATTCAGACACCCGTTAGATCTTATGTGATCGATGAAGAAAGATTTATTTTTTTCTTTTTTTAAGCTTGTTGCATTAGACCAGTGATGTTCACGTCCCTGTGAGATTCTATGAACTCATACTAATCTCAAAAACATTATAAATATTGACAGTTCATAGAACAATAAATAATACCGTACCAATTTTATTTTAAACAATCATTTTAAAATCACTATCTCACAGAAAAGGTAATCAATTATATTGTCTAACATTTCTGCATGTGTGCATGCACTATTGCCACTGAGCATTTTCTGTATCTTACACAATTCAAAGATCTCAGCTGTTTTCAGGTTGAACACTATTCAACTGGGCATTACAACAATGAGGTTAGGTATGTAATTGAATTTTTTTCTTCTTCAGTTATTAAGAATACCATCATATTATTAAAAATGACATATATAGTACCTTGCACACGAACAACATACAAACACAATGCAATGCATTCTCATATAAACATACATACAAAAGTACAGCGATAATATTAAATAAGCAATACTGACAATTATGTTGATGAGATTCACGGGGAGCCCTTGTGAGTGATTTTAAAAATACATTAATTCTTCTAATGCCATAATGGCACTTAATATTAACAGGTGGGAAGCTTATATAATAATGTCTACATGTATGGATGTAGTGTTAACAATAATGTACAGAAATCCATTGGTTAAAGTTTCATTTCCACTTGCTGCAGTCCAAAGATGCAAACTTTCCTTTCTCTTATAACAGTGTAACTGTACAGTCTCGAGGAACTCTTCTTTCCATTCTTGTCAAATGTTTCCTGCACATTTTCATTACTGACAAAATTTCTCACTTTTAGTTCTGTTCGTTCATAAACGTATTTTCAAACACATTACGTAGAGAAATGTACTAGTACTTTTGGCACTTCACACATACATAACTTACATCACTTGTTTAAGAATCTTTACATTGTCCATACTATATCAAAACAAAATAATTGGACACCTAGGTTTTACTATACATTATTCTGTACATTGGGTCAATTGTTCTCAAGTATGATCTAACATAGCACAAATAATCCATCCTATCCAAGTCATAATATTGTCTAGCAGTAAAAAAAAAAGCTATAAATTGAATTTTAAAACAGATGAAATAGTTTTCCTTACTTTACAATGTTCAGAAATAAGGCACTGTCCAATTCAGACAGCTTAAAGTGCTAATATGACTAACAATTGTACATTCTTAGAAAGAATGCAAGTTTAAACCATATGGATCTTTCAGGTCTGTAGTGTGCATTCCTTTCTCCTACACATATCCACCAACATATTCATGGTTAGGGATTATTATATTATATAATCAGATGGGGAATTATTCTTCGTATGTAAAAATTTCAGGTCTATTTGGTCAGAGAGTAGATGTAACTGTTTAAGCTTATATTAGACACAGAGGAGCCAGTAAACTTAAGGTGAAAGTGAACTAAACAAATCATCTAAAAGAGCGTTATAATGTGTTTTGTTACTACAGTGCCTACATTTTATCTTCACCCAGAATAATTTTGTCAAGGGAGGTTATTATTAAAATTGGTTACAATTTATATTACCGTAAAGTGGGGTGACTTTGAACGCCGAGGTGACTTTGAACAGTAATTTAGCGCCTTTCTAAATTAAATGCTGTACCCTATTGCGAAAGAACTGAACTAGTTTATTGACAACTTAAACAGTTTTATCGCAATTGGGTACAGCATTTAATTTAGAAAGGTGCTAAATTACTGTTCAAAGTCGCCCCGCTTTACGGTAGCGTTATTTTAAATTTTGTGTATTATTATTATTATTATTATTATTATTATTATTATGTTACGGAATATTTATTAATATCCTTATAAAATCTTTGAAACGTATTTTTTTAACAAACAAGTTAAATTTCATATTGCATCAGCTTCATTTTATTACATGGTCGATAATTCAAACATGCCGCAGCACCAAGCACAGGAATTATAGTAGGGGTAGGAGGACTATGCCATATGTCGATATGTTGATGTAGATTTTGTTACTCTGACAGTGAAAAATTAGTGAAGAGAAAACGATTATAGATTAAAAAAATATTCAACTCTAAAATTATGTAATTTTTTTAAGTTCAAGGGGGGTTTCAAACCCGGTAACCCCTGGGTAGTTCAAACCCAGTAACCTCCCCTGCGTATGCCCCCCTGTCTTCTCAGTTTGCATATGTGCATTGCCACATCCACTCTACATCCGCGTGCATGGAAAGATAAAATGTATGCACTATACAAGATCCAATAAATGTCAATTGTATGATATAATTACACTTGCATCTGACTGCTCAATTCAGTGGCGAAGCTTCAGGGTAGGTGGGGTAAGCTGAGCTTTCCCAAATATTTTCGAAGAAGGGACAAGATCAATTTAAAATTCAGTTACTCAAAAACAGGAGTGTTCCCACGTTTTGTTTATCTTTTAGCGACGTAAAGCACGGTCTAGATCACTATTTCCGAACCATGCCTTCAGCCCAGTTTACCCAAAAATTTTGTCAAGCTTTGCTACTAGTGCTCATTCTCTCACTCCAAAAAAATTTATTCTACTTTCAATTTATCCAAGATCCCTGCAGTAGCACTTTTATGAAGCATTATATTTTACATGGTATTGTATTACTCGTATTTGATACATTGCAATTTCTTTGCAGAAGGAATACTGAATTTAAGAAAATGTTGCTTGGTAGATATTACGTAAGAAGATAATGATATTTAATATAACCTGGTGGCTGAGGAATGGCATAGAAATATACAAAGTAAGTAGAATACACAAAACAACCTGACTAGTAACGATGGTTTACAAATATTCTATATATACACACACGTACATATAGAATGAAAGTGTAATTCATAAATAAATATATTTGGAAGCAGTTCACTGGTTATCAGCTAAACCTGCATTTCAGTCTTCTTTGGTTCTCTTGGGTAACAACAATCATACCACTGCTGCAAACTCTAACAAAATTCCATAAAACTTATCTAGACTTTGATGCAAATCTTGTTCCATTTGTTCTAAATCTACTAACAAAAAAATAAATATTTATATGAAGTGATCGGTAAGACGAACTTTACCTTTGGAATTAATATACACTTAAAATGGATCTACCTAGTTGACTAAAATATTCCTTGTTTATAAGAGTCTTCTATTACTCACACTACAGTCCAATTGCATAAGATTTTCTGGAATATTGTCAAGTTGATCAGCACAGGATACAATATCAACTTCCAGTCTAAATTCAACATGGAGCCACTTTGAAGTCTTGCAAAAGGGACAAAATCAACAATGATCACATGTTAATATAAGATTTATGAAGTATCTAAAAAGCACAGAAACCCATGTGATGCATTTAAAGATTAGCTGGAAAGTGTGAAATTTTAAAATTCAAATAAATCCGTGGCAATACAGTCGATCTTCATGTAAAGGTGTACCAGTAGGTATTAATCATAACATTTTAAAAAGAAAACTTTGTATCAATAAGAATTTCAGATAAATGTCATAAGTAATATATATGGTACGGTATTTCATGCAGTTAACTTTACTCAAGATTCAAAACTTTATTACCCCACGTGTAATAAAACATAGAAGATAAACTAGCATCAATATACAGCAGAACCTCTATTATCCGTCGTAATGAAGGGGGTCAGCTGAACGGTTAATCGAAAAAATCGGTTAATTCGTATCATGAAAAATTTTCGTAAATTCCTTCATGATCTTGTATTTAACACGCTAGGTAGTGGATCAGAAGTCTACTAATTCAGGTAAGGCTGGTTGTCAACGACGGATTTTTAAGGGAAAGTGTCTGTCTGTGGAAAGATAGGAATAGTGGAGGTCTCGTGTTGTAGATTTACATACTTTATACATTCCAATCTCGTGTTCTGATGAGAGATGAGTCACAGTTTCTCTTTCCCCAAACCACTCAATTTTTTAGGCCTACACCTTTTTTTTTTCGATACTAGCACAACAAAATTTATTTTGACACCCGTAGAAGAATTTTTATACAGAAGTTATACAATACAACAACTCGAACAGTAGACCATACTGTGTGATAAAATCTTGTAATAACACTCTAGAAAAATAACGTGCTAATACAATGTATAGTAATATTTCTGCAGCAAACAAAAAAAAAAAAAAGCGAGAGAAAGACAGACGGATAATCCAACAATTGGTTAATAGGGTGATGGATAATTGGGGTTCTACTGTACATCATAACTCAAGACTGATAACATCTTTAAATTAGTTTAGTATGAAATTAAAGACTTAAGGGGAGAGAATGGTATTTTTTGGTGAAAAATGAGTAAATTTTCAAAAAAAGATTCTTTAAAAATACTCTGTGATATGTGTGGAATGCATAGCATAACATTTTGTGGGTATCTGTGCCCTTATCGGATGTTGAGTCGCAATTTTTAAACTTCCTGCTTTATGGATTTTTAAGTCACTCGACCACTTTTATTGTTGTTTCCGGTAAATTAAATTTTCAAAAACATTTTTTTTTTCTTTAAAATACCGTTTGATATGTGTGGATAACATTTTGTGGGTATTTGTGCCCTTATCGGATGTTGAGATGTCATTTTTAAACTTCCTGCGCTATGGATTTTTAAATCGCACGCCCGCTTTTATTGGTTTCCAGTAACTTCAATTTTTTTGCTACATTGCCAGACGAAAATGGATATAATTTCTGAACTATTGAAGATACATGCATGAAATTTAGAACACACATTCTTTAAGACTATTAGGAAACTTTTCTCTGTAACAGAATTTTGTTAATTGATTTCATTTTAAAAACACTTCCGTTTGTTTGCAAGAAAGGAAATCAGAAAATTGTTATTAAATTTTAATTGTTTATTTTACAAACGTAGGGACTAATATCAAAATTCTGTTACAGACAGTTTGTAGAACATGCTTTTGCAAATACATTGCAAGAAACTGTTTGCATCTATCTTTAAAAACGGTTTAGATATATCGGCTTTAGTACAATCCTGCATTAGGTATATTTTTTTTCAAATTTGGGCCCCCAAATATTTTTTTTTCAAAATATTTTTATTTGGTTGATTTGCCACAGATATGAGCTCTCTACATACAAAAAATTAATATTTTACACCAAATAGGAAAAAAGTTAAAAATAAAAACCATCCTCTCCCCTTAAGGTATCAATGTAGTCTTTGATTTTACACAACCCTTCTTACTGACAAGTAATAGTAAATTTACAGCTTTAAAAATGTTTCGCTATTTCTGGAAACCAGTTCTTTTTATAATCAGTCCAGAAGTCTGCTAAGATATGTTGTAATACACCATAAATTGAAATTCCCATTTTACTGTTACAAGTATATAGTTCCAAATTGATAGAAGGTCACTTGTATCTTAAATATGAATAATTTTTGCTGACAATTGTACAAACAATTTTAAATATCGAGTATCAGCAGTACTTATTTTAAGCACAAAGGTAGGTTTGTCGTAGCATCAGATGGGTTTCCATTGAAACTGTCACGTGGTGTTCATGCTTTGATATTGTTGCTTTGGAAGTGGGGAAGGGTAGCCTATGTTTCCAAAACATTTCAGATGTCCAAATCTGTACTGTGATGCAAGAACATTATGACATTACAATTTACAGACACGTCTGTTCCCTTGTTTCAATGCAGCTGTAAGGGTATACCTACTTCCCACCATTTTAATCTTAACATATATTTATCTATTTCAGAAGTTAATGTATTTGGATACATTGAAAATACATCTAAGTTATTTCATAAATATTCACGATGGTATTACTAGCCATGTCCATTTTCTTATAAAATATGTATGAAATTTTTTCAAGGATCTCCACTCCCTGAAAGCAGGTACCAATAAAAGCTTCTCTAGTAAAACAAAGACCCGCTTGTGTTGCAGATACGAGACTGTGCGTCTTCTGATAGTGTAAAGCGCTCATGCTATTAACAATACACAAGTATTCACAATTGTTGGTTTTGCCACACAATTAAACGAGTCTCTTCGTCAGTTCAGAGTAGTGAACGCACTCTCAGCTCAGCTGTTATAAGCTGGTCGATGGTGCCGCCTATTACGTCGACACTGAGAACAGCATTCATCGCTGTTTGATGTTGACTGTGAACTGTTGCGTCTTCGTGAAGAAATGAACGAACTTGTGACAGGGCTGCAGGAGGAGCGAAGACATCTCTTACGTTCACACTTGATAGTGCCATCCTTGAATCACACACAAATACAAATACTTTGTAATAAACACACGATAAACTGATATGGACACCACAGGTGTAGTCGTAAATAAAATAGTACCAGGACACCCTATAGTAGTGGGGGTCGCAAATAAATGTCTCTCTCAAAAGTGGATTGCGCCTTCAGAAAGTTTGGAAACCAATGGTTTAGATGTATTCAACTCATCATTAAGTACTTATTTTTCCAGGTGTCGTAATTTACCCAACTCTAGAGAAGATTTTACATGCTTCATGACAAAATATAACGACCTTCTCTCCTGGAATGAAGGTCATAAATAGGGACCGAATTTTTATGTAATACAAGGTGTGAAATATGTACATATTTATGTAAGAAAAATAAGCTGAATATGTACCAAAATATGTAAAATCATGAAAATATTAAATATCAATATCTGGCAGGTATAGGATAGATAAGACTCTCCAGTTGTGATTTCATAGAGCACCCGACTTTTTTACCGCACACTTGACACATTACTATTTTTCCATCTGTAGTGAAAGCTTCGTCCATTGCAATCCATGATTTTATTTTTGTCGTTAGGGTTGAAGATACAGGGGTCATTTTAGTTAGTTAAAAGCAGTAGATAAACTCACTTGCACTTTATAGGTATTGTAAATACTAAAACTAGAGAAATGAGTGAAATGAATGACACAACAGTACTGCAAGCACTATTTCGCTTTACTGGATTAGGAGAAAATAAGAGATGTGGGACACATGCATTTTAGCTGCTCCCTGTAAGAAACAAGTAGGCTACCTACTAAAACATCAAACTATAGGCATTTACAAACTGTTGTTTGAAAAGTGACATTCCTGTCTCATTCAGAAAGGTAGGATTATTCCAGCCGAGAACCATATGTTCTAATTGCTCGGAAAATCCCATTTCCATATAGGTCTACTAAATTTAAAATAAAGAGGTCAAGCAATAACCTGAAATCTCATGTCAGACTTGACACGGGTTTTCCCTGGAAGAATTAGGAAGAGGGTGGGTAAGGTTGCAAATTGCACAGGAATGACTTGTTCAGATGTGTTTAGAACAATTATAGCTCGAGACAAATCATGTCGTCCTCGTCCCACTCCACCGCATGAAGGCAACGCTGGTTTCTGAGTGATTTTTATAATACAAGGTAGTTGTATGAGAAACGTTGTCTTTTTGTTCACTCATATTTACAGTGGGCGGTATGGGGTGAGTGCCTCTATTACTTCCTGGAACTAAGGACATTATGTTTCGTCCCGAAATATATCCTTTCTCGGGTAGGTAGAAAGGCTTTTTAAGTCTGTGTATTTCAAATTGTAAACTTCCCCAGCAGAAGTTTTTTTTTTCCTTTCAGAGAAGTTGTTGTTTTCTAATGCCAGGCGTTTGACAAAGTCATTTGACCTCCTGCACTCCAATACTTCTCAAAGATATTATCAAGGCCAGCCACTGAAGCACAGATTCTGAGGTGTTCTGAATCCATTTCTTGGTCTGAGTCGCACAATGGGCAGATAGGGGACTGATATATTCCAATTCTATGCAGGTGTTTGGCCAAACAATCATGGCCTGTTGCCAATCCAAATGCAGCTACAGACGATTTTCGTGGTAAATCGGGAATTAACTGTGGATTATGATGCAGAGAGTTCCATTTTTTCCCTTGAGATTATGTTATCAAATTTTGTTTGTTGAAGTCTAAGTATGTAGATTTAATAAATATCTTCACAGAGTAATACGTAGATTTAGTAACAGGTCTGTAAGTAGCAGTGCTGCCCTTCTTTGCTAAAGCATCCGCATTCTCGTTTCCCAGGATTCCACAATGGGATGGTATCCATTGGAATACAATTCTTTTATTGAGTGATATTAATTGAGAGAGCATTTTAGTTATTTCTGCTGTTTGAGATGAAGGTGTGTGTTTAGAGACTATTGATAGAATAGCTGCTTTGGAGTCTGACAATATAACTGCATTCTTAAATTTATTGATATGGCATAGAAGATTCCCATTCCTTTCAGAGAAGTAAAAATGAATAAAACCCCTAAATATGTAGATTTATGTAATATCAAGCCATAACATGTAATGTGGGGTAAATATGTAAAAATATGTAGTATCAAATTTTGATATATTAATGGTAATTACAAGATTCGCAAAGATTTATTATTTATATACAGTTAGGTTGAAAGGAATATAATATGTAATTACATAAAAATCCGGTCCCTAGTCATGAACTACAACAAGGTTCTAACTTACCTTGCATCTGCACTTAACACATTTCACTTCTCCATGTGAGTGGACTCTAGGATGCCACTCATGCCCGTTCTCGAACACTTCTCCTGTTGCAAAGTAGTTACAGCCCCCATTTGCTAGAATATCATCAACAGATTGGTGCAACACAGTGCCGTTTGGGTTCTGCTGGTCCTTTGCAAGTTGGCTGTCCTCTGGAGGCACAGGGGGACATTGTTTGCAGCACGCTTTCTTATCTGGTCGGAATGCATCATGCTCATTGCATGTCAGAGGTGGACATTGCATTCGGGGGCATTGTACTTCCAGAGTGTTAACCTAAAATGGAATGCAAGGTCTTCATTGCGTAACTGGAACTAAATGTGATTCATGTTCTTATAGAATATTACAGTAAAACTTATCTTATACGTTTCGCCACAATTATTCTTTTTTTTTCTGAAGTCTCGGTAAAATTCCTATACTTTTCATGTTAATTTATTTAGTTTATAAATTTTCTATACTTATACAATCATATTTAAAATTACAGAAGATACGAAACGTCATCTATACGTTCTAAATCAATTTTGCTCGAAATTATGTTTGATGTGAAAATGTAAGAACGTGAAAATACAGCACATGTTCATTATTAAAATGCGGCCCACTTTGAAATTCATGGAAATTCGAAGCTGCCCATACTTGCTTCCAGTGTAATCTTGTGTTTTTTACAACTATGAAATCTGCCTTGACATGGGGAACTATTAATAATGGAATTCCTCAAGGATCAATATTAGGTCCCCTACTTTTTCTAGTGTTTATAAATGATCTTGCCCCCCTAATAAAAGACGTAGGTCATCCCATATTATTTGCAGATGACATAAGTATAGTAATTACAGCCAATAACTCCAACACATTCCAATCTTCAACAGAGGAAATTCTCTTCAAAA
The DNA here is from genome assembly GCF_040183065.1 of Periplaneta americana. Classification (NCBI taxonomy): domain Eukaryota; kingdom Metazoa; phylum Arthropoda; class Insecta; order Blattodea; family Blattidae; genus Periplaneta; species Periplaneta americana. The sequence continues at coordinate 34,457,969 of NC_091122.1, forward strand.
TATGTGACTGGTTCTCAGTCAATAAATTAGTATTAAATTGTAATAAAACTAACATAATTCAATTTAAATCCTGTCCAAATTCAACCTCGCAAATTTCTAGCGCAATAATTAACAATAGATCCCTATTAGAAACAACAACCAAATTTCTTGGCTTAAAAATCGATAATGTGTTAAATTGGAAAAATCATATTAAAGAAATTACCCCCAAATTAAATTCAGCTTGTTTTGCTATTAGATCTATGCAAAAGATAGTAAATTTCAATACCTTAAAAACAATATACTTTGCATACTGGTACTTCCACTTAGTAATGAGTTTTGGAATAATATTCTGGGGAAATTCCACAGATAGTAACAGTATATTTCTATTACAAAAAAAAAGTAATTAGAATAATAGTAGGTGCCAAATCTAGGGAATCGTGTAGGACTATTTTCAAAAAACTACAAAATAATGCCCATGGCTTGTCATATCTTTTCATTAATAATCTTCCTCGTATGTAATCATGAAAACTTTGTAACTAATTCAACAATTCAAAGCATAAATACACGTCAAAAAAATTACTTTCATACTCCATCAGCAAGTCTGTCGTGCTATCAAAAAGGAGTGCGTTATATGGCAGCAAACATTTTTAATAGCCTCCCTATCGATATAAAAAATGAAACTCAAAACATAAGATTATTTAGGGCCAAATTAAAGAAGTACCTAATTTCTCACGCCTTCTATTCTGTACGTGAATTCATGACATTCAATAACACTTCATGAAATTGATACTAAAACTATGTGTTGTACTAGCAGACTATATTGTAAATCTCGTTTGTATATATTTCATCTAGACTGTGACTATAAATTAAGACTTTATAATAGTATTAAGTTTTTTGACTTGTTCCATATTCTAGCTGTAAAGCAATGTATGAATACCATGGAATGTTAATAAATACAATACAATACAATACAATACAATACAATGACGCTGTTACTGTTTTAGAAATAGCGAACCTTTATGTAACATGCCATGATGTAACTGAACATATTATAGAAGAGTTATCACAATTTGATGGCATGGTTTATTCCTTGGGAGCAAAATTCCAAAATAACTGACTTTCTTTTTTCTAAATAATCTCATATCTGTTGGGTTCTTCTTTGAAGATATAGGTACTACTAATTTTCCTCTAGTTAACAGTCTCAATTCTGTATTTGTAACTACTGACTGAACTTCAACAACATTCAATTCATGAGCTCCCTTTTGGACTTTCTTTTTCTGTAAACATTACAAGTATAGATCGTACACTATTTAATATAATAATAATAATAATAATAATAATAATAATAATAATAATAATAATAATAATAATGGTTTTTTTTTTCTTGGCCATGGAAAAACCAAGGCATACCTACACTGTTTCGGGATCAAAGACACTCAACGTGTTCATGCCTTCAAAGATGCACAAACGGTAGATCACCTAATATACTCGTGTGTCAAATTGAATAAACAAAGAGATATACTGAAGAAGGGAATATATAGAAATCAAGATAGATGGCCAGTGTCACATGAGAAACTATTGTTAAAACACTATAAGGCATTCAGAAACTTTGTTCAATCAATAGATTTCACATCGCTGTAAATATTGTAAATAGTGAAAATACTACTCTACTTAAAATAAGTATTAGTATTAGTATTCAAGTTAGATATGTTAAAATAATTATAAGCAATTCACGACCTTTATTAAGTCAATAGACTTCACTGCAGTGTATTATATTGTAAATAGTGAAAATACTACTCCAGTTAAAATTAGTATTAGTATTAATAATTGTAAGTACTGTAATTCATAAACTGTATTCAGTCAGCTGACTTTACATCCTTGTAAATATTGTAAATAGTCATAGCACTACTATTGTTACAAATAGTTTACTATTAGTTTTTGTTTTAAGTTCAGACAGAATGTAAAAACAGTGTAGCAACAAATGTGTATAGTATTGCATTACTGCAATGGAGCATACTGAATAAAAAGGGGAAGCCTGATTAAAAAAAAAATAAAAAAAAAAAAAATAATAATAATAATAATAATAATAATAATAATAATCCGGAATAGACATATGCCTACTCCTTGAACTGAATAATAATAATAATAATAATAATAATAATAATAATAATAATAATAGTAATAAATTAATAATATGAAAAAGTAGACTCTTTCACGATGTATTTTGAACTGAATTTTTCTACGTACATATTGAGGAAATAGCGAGGGGGGGAGGGGGAAGTAGTCAGAGAAATTCATTCCCATCTGACTGTAAGTAAACTTACATCACAAGTACAGACCGCACACAGATCAAAGCCACTGGGGGGCAAATAGGGATGCCAACTGCTGCCTGCTGGATAGAACTGCCCAGCCAGATAGCAGCCACGTGTAACACTGGTGTTACTCTCCTGAGACGCACTTGAATCTGAAACATATCATTTGCTGTCAATAAGGACCTGATGGTATTACAATGCAGAATTCTGTTTGAAGCAGTCTTATCTGACGATCATATTGAATGAGCCATCTGCGCCTTACTTATTCAAAGTTATGCAATCCCCCTATTCGACAACTTAAACACAATACTCATTTTTTTTTCTCTCTTGTACGGAGGAGGGACCCGAAGGCTTGCACTACAGCTTGAGGATTATTGTGTTTACTACTCCTATCCTGTGAATGATTGGGTGACTGAACGGCTGCGCTCGTGTACAAGTAGGCTACAGCACACTGCACCATGAATTTAACTCAGACTGTGGTATGGAGGAGGAGGAGGAGGAGGAGGAGGAGGAGGAGGATGATGATGATGATGATGATACGTGAATTAATGATGGCAAAATGAGTCGAGGTCCAACGCCAAAAGTTACCCAGCAATTTTGCTTCAATTGGTTGAGGGAAAACCCCAACCAGGTAACTTGTCCCAACCAAGATTTGAACCTGGGACCGCAAGTAAGTAGAAGGTTTGGAAATAAATCTCGAAAAGACAAAGTATATGATTATGTCTGTAACCAGAATATAGTACGAAATATAAATATAAAAATTGAAAATTTATCCTTTGAAGAGGTAGAAAAATTCAAATATCTTGGAGTAACAGTAACAAAATATAAATGACACTCAGGGGGAAATTAAACGTAGAATAAATACGGAAAATGCTTGTTATCATTCGGTTGAGAATCTTTTGTCATCCAGTCTGCTGTCAAAAAAGCTGAAAGTTAGAATTTATAAAACAGTTATATTACCGATTATTCTGTACGGTTGTGAAACTTGGACTCTCACTTTGAGAGAGGAACAGAGGCTAAGGGTATTTGAGAAGAATGTGCTTAGCAAAATATTTGGGGCTAAGAGGGATGAAGTTACAAGAGAATGGAGAAAAATACTCAATACAGAACTGGACGCATTGTATTCTTCACCTGATATAATTAGGAACATTAAATTCAGACGTTTGAAATGGGCAGGGCATGTAGTACATATGGGCGAATCCAGAAATGCAGATAAAGTGATAGTGGGAGGTCAGAGAGAAAAATACCTTCGGGGAGGTCGAGACGTAGATGGGAGGATAATATTAAAATGGATTTTGAGGGAAGTGGGATGTGATACTAGGAACTGGATTAATCTTGCTCAGGATAGGAACCAATGGCGGACTTATCTGAGGGCGGGAATGAATCTTCAGGTTCTCTAAAAGCCATTTATAAGGAAGTAAATAAGCTACCGGTACTAAGTGACTAAGGATTTGTGTTTGTTCCACGCAGCAAAACAAATGAAGAAATGGAAGAAGCAAGGACCTCATTAGTTTTAAAGATGGCTGACACGAAATTGAAACTAATGGACTAGATAATTTATAGCTTAGTCTTCATTTTAATACGTGAAAGTGGTTAATATGATTATATTCATAAGTATAAATTATATTTTTACATTTTTGTAGGGATGACTCCGCCTCAGAACCTTTAATTACGAGTTGTGACTACTCCAGAAGAATAGAAGTTTCACCTAAACTTGCATTGAAATTCTTCAAAAACAGTCATTACAATTTCGAAGGTGTACTGTAAAATTCAGGGTTACATATAACTGAAAAGAAAGGGCTAAATGAATCACTCAGTATATATATCAGTGTCTAAGTATGTATATTAAGAATCAGGTAGGGTGATGTCATAAAAAATGTGTATACAGTGAAACCTCACATTTACGGACATCAAAGGGACGTAACAATCTGTCCGCATCTGGGAGGTGTCCTTTATTGGGAGGGAGGCTCCCCAATCTAACAGTAAATTTATAATATGCATTATGTATGTATCCCTTCACACTTTAAATGAATTGTATTACTGTAGTTTAATTCTAAATACAGTATAATGTACTACAGTAAATTCTATGCAACTTTGAACTACAGTAGATAAAACTGAAAAAGGAAAATACAGTATTGTGCAGTGCAATTTTATTTTAGGTCTACAGTTATGCAGTACTGTAATTTACAGTTTTCAACTTAACCTTTACGTTCAAGTGCCATGTCTCTCGAAACAGAACAACTGATTGAAGTGAAGAAAATAATCCTACTACCCCAATCATGTGTCGATCACGGAAACCTTGGACTCATCAGACAGGTTAAATTTTATAAATTTGTTTATCCTCCCACTTCCAGCTAACAAGGAGTAGCCGGCTGGGCTAGTGGCAGCCTACGAGACTCTTATGTTATGTTTCATGTTAAGAAATTTCTGTACAGTTCTCAAAACTAAATTTTCCATAATTGTAACACATTAGGTCTTGAAATCCAAGTTCTGTCCGCAGTCAGGAGGTACAGCAAACTTTAGGACTGTGAAACAGCTGTCCGTGTCTGAGAGAGTCCGTAAATGAGAGTTAAATTTATCATTATTTCTATATTATTTCAGTTGGGACATAAAAATCTGTCCGTATATGAGGAGTGTCCGTATCTTGGAGGTGTCCGTAAGGAGATGTTTCACTATATTTTAAAACTAGCTGTACCCTGCGCTCCGCTGCACCCGTTAGAAATAAATATAAAGTAATTACATAATTAAAATAGGACGTTTGATCCAGGGCACATTCGTGTTCGATAGAAGGATAAATAGTTTAATATGATTTGCATAATTAAAATGCGATCATTTTGATCCAGAGACCACTCATTTGGTCATAAAAATTATTTTAGGAAATACAGGAAACGAATGTACATAATAGCCTATCAAGTTTTCTCTGCATAAGAAGCTATTTTAATCTTACCTGTCCTCGATTCACTCAGAAGTTACTGTAATAACATTATAGCATTATGTCCATCTAGAGAAACTACACTTTCCAATGGTGAATTAATAATTAATTATACAAATCGGTTAATTTAGCTTCCGACATTACTTCATACAAACACACAAACATTCTCTGTGGGCTATCTTTCATAGCTTTCGATTGTTGCTGTCCAAGGCCCCTTATAGACGAAGTCATTTGTTTTTTAATTCATTACACGGCCTTAGATGGCAGTTATTTTAATTTTAAAACTCATTTATCTCATTAAATATCAGTCCTATCAAAATTTTTCAAGGAATAAAACTTATCGGAAATTATTTTTAAAGAAACTTTTGTTATGTAACATTTTTCACAAAAATCAATAATATGTGAGATATGTCGATTTATTTAATTCAGGCCCCCTTATAACCCCCCTTTTAAATATTGTATTTTGAATGGCATATAGCCTAAAATCTAACTTAATTTATATTCCAATTTTCGTCGAAATCCGTTCAGCCATTATCGCGTGAAAAGGTAACAAACAGACAGACAGACATATAAACAAAAATTTCAAAAAAAACGATTTTCGGTTTCAGGGTGATTAATTATATATGTTAGGACCAATTATTTTTGGAAAATCGAAAATTACCATAAAAATTTCGGCTACAGATTTATTATTAGTATAGATGTAATTTGTCTCTATTACTTTTCTCGTAGTTGAAACTTACTTGTGCAGGTTGGGCAGCATTCGCCAGGGGCTGGCTTGCCAGTGCAAGTAAGAGGAAGCGGGGGACACGGGACAGTGTCACACTTCACACGACCGTGATGACAATTGCACATCGTGCAGGGATCTATCTTCGAAGTCCATTGAGCGCCCTCTTCATAGAATCTGATTTCGTGGAAACAAGTTGTTGCCTCTGTCAGTGTACTTGCACCCAGCATAACACCGTTACTGCTTACCGGAACATCATTGTCGGAGTAATTTGGCAAGCAAGTTAATGGCACTGCAACCTGCACCAAACAAATCATAACAAAGAATATAATAGGTCAGAGATCAGCAGTAGATTTATTTATCTGCTACAAAGATCTTTCTAGCGCAATAATTTTCTACGACTCTCCTGGCTCCGCTTGCAAGATCGACGATTAGTACATTCTCTTTGCCTGCTATATCGAATTATACATGATTCCACACCCAACTACCTTGCCTCTCGGTTTACTCTCCTAGCTTCACATCATAATCGCAATACACGTTCACAGCACAATCTGTTGCTATCAATACCACGTCATCAGACATCTCTGTACTCAAGTTCTTTCTCAATAGCCATGGCCCGCTCATGGAATTCGCTGCCGCTGGAAATCAGGGGTAGTCTTAGTCCCCAGTTGTTTAAAATTAGGTTGTTTAGAAATATTTTAAATGCACAGAACTAGTTTTTAGGTATAATTTTTATTTATTATTATTATTACTATTATTATTATTTTACACAGTCATTACTTTACTTTTCCATTAACACTAATATCTAGGTAATTGTCATTGTCTCAATGTAACACGTGCTGTGCTGATCATACTAATTGTACTATTCCTTTAGTTGTGAGATTATATTCATATGTATTAATTCTTTTTTTTTTTCTTTTAATTTAATACTTGTATACTAGAATGTATTTTTCTGTTTGTGATTATGTATTCAGTCTCTTTTTTATTACATATATATATATTTTTATATTATTGTTATTTCAAAGTTAATACTGATTGTGTATATGTATTCAATCTCTCTTTTTTACTTAATTATGTTTATTATTATTTTTAAGTTCATATTTGTATACCGGTATGTATTTTTTCTGTATGTGATTTGATCCTGGTTGAGTGGAAGAGAAGGCCTGATGGCCTTAACTCTGCCAGGGAAAATAAAACTATTATTATAATTAACAATATATCCCTATTAGAAACAACAACAACCAAATTTCTTGGCTTAAAAATCGATATGTTAAATTGGAAAAATCGTATTGAAGAAATTACTCCCAAACTAAATTCAGCTTGTTTTGCTATTAGATCTATGCAAAAGATAGTACGAGGCATGTTCTTAAAGTAAGTTCTGTTTTCAATTATAGCCGTCGCATCGCTGCAATCGTTATTTTGTGCATGCGCGTTTTCTTCTTCAGTCCTCAGGCAAGCTGTGCATGCAGTTTCAGAACTTCAGTCCGTGTGTGTGGTTAGTTGTGATCAGTTGAAATGTTTAAAGTGATCGAGCACCCCGCCAACTGTGAGATGTGGCTGTTATCCGTTTCTTGAATGCAAGAAACATCAAACCAGCTGACATTCATCGTCAACTTTGTGAGGTGTATGGTGATGGAATGGTTAGGAAATGGCCACACACAGCTCGTGACACCCAAAATCTCATCTCGAAATTTGGCTGGGAAGAAATTGACCATCCTCCCTATAGCCCGGATTTGGCGACGAGTGACTTTCATCTCTTCCTGCACCTCAAGAAGTTCCTCGGTGGTCAACGTTTTAATGATGACGATGAAGTGAAAACAGCAGTGCAGGAGTGGTTCGCATCGCAGGCGGGCGAATTCTACAATGAGGGGATAGAAAGACTTGTGCCACGACTCGATAAATGCCTCAATAATGGTGGAGATTACGTTGAGAAGTAATTGAAGTGTGGGGAATACAATGCAACAAAATGGTTTGTAAATATCTTCCCATTAACTTACTACACTCTTTTGGAACTTACTTTAAGAACACGGCTCGTAAATATCAATACCTTAAAAACAATATACTTTGCATACTTTCACTCAGTAATGAGTTTTGGAATAATATTCTGGGGAAATTCCACAGATAGTAACAATATATTCCTATTACAAAAAAAAAGTAATTAGAATAATAGTAGGTGCCAAATCTAGAGAATCGTGTAGGACTATTTAAAAAAAAAACTACAAATAATGCCCATGGCTTGTCAGTATATCTTTTCATTAATAATCTTCCTCGTATGTAATCGCGAAAACTTTGTCACTAATTCAACAGTTCATAGCATAAATACACGTCAAAAAAATGACTTTCATACTCCATCGGCAAATCTGTCGTGCTATCAAAAAGGAGTGCGTTATATGGCTGTAAAAATTTTTAATAGCCTCCCTATCGATATAAAAAATGAAACTCAAAACATAAAATTATTTAGGGCCAAATTAAAGAAGTACCTAATTTCTCACGCCTTCTATTCTGTAGGTGAATTCATGACATTCAATAACACTTCATCAAATTGATACTAAAACTTTGTGTTGTACTAGTAGACTATATTGTTAATCTCGTCTGTATATATTTCATCTAAACTGTGACTATAAATTAAGATTTTTATAATAGTATTAAGTTTTTTGACTTGTTCCATATTCTAGCTGTAAGCAATGTACGAATACCATTGAATGTTAATAAATACAATACAATACAATACAAAACAACTTTTGTTGAGGTGGTTTAAATTATTTATTTGTTGTGATGTAATTTCTTTTGATGTAATTGTGTTGAGATTTGTGTATTAATAATAATATCAAGAGAATCTATTTTCTTTACACAGTAGAGCATCGATTATCCGAAACTATTGGGAACGGGGGAGGGGGGTGTTCGGATAACTGATATATAGGATAACCGAACATTTACGAAAACAAATTGTACTGGTGTCATAGGAGCAGTATGAAACAAAGACACAGATATTAAACATAACACTGCACATATATATTTTGTATCACATGTCTTACAAAATAACACAAAGAACTGACTAGCCTAGTTGACAAGTTCAAAATGGCCATTAAAGTAGGCTTACAGTTTAGGAAAAGTAGGTTTTTTTTTTGCTAAATCTCGCAAACAGTACTAGCGGAACTTCTGCATGGCGCACACGCAAATTTGAATTTGCCGACTGGAATGCTTTCGGTTAACTGATGTTTCGGTTGATCGATATTCAGATAATCGATGCTCTAATGTAGTTATTATAATATTTCTTTTTTATTTATTGTTATTTTGTTGGCAATTATACTTTATTGCACTTTTGGTAGATTAACAATAATTTATTTTATTTATTTTTTGAAGGTAGATTAATTCTTACTTTATTTTTAATTTTAAGTTGAGGATATAAGTCTGATCATTTTGAAGAACTAAGCAACAGTTAAAGTTTGTGGTTTCTGCACCACGTTTCAATTGTAAAACTAATTTCTGCTTTAGAGTTACTTATTCAAGAGTATTTCTAGAATTTATTATTTAGTGGTGTCCGTTTTTAGTGCAGGTAGAGCAAAATGGAAAAAGGGCAAAGTTGTCACAATATGTAGTTTTGAACCTAACGTGCTTGAATTTTCAACGTGGAATGCGCCATTCAGATTGTACACTGGTATGAACCACAATGAGAATGAAAAATGCCCTGTTGCCACATGCTTCGTCCTTAAAGGGGGATTTACGGTATTGCAGCCACCACAGTGCACTGCGTAAATCACAAAATGACGATAAATAGCAGTGTTACCAATACAAGTTCAGTGAAAACTGCAAGGCAAGAAAGAATTTCCCCTGAATCCTTATGCTATCAATGTAAAGAAATGTTTCTTTGAGAGAAGTTAAATAAATAAATGGTTCTAAAAGTAAATCTATAACATTTTGTAAAACCCGAGAGGAAACTAGTCTTAATTACGAATTCAGTGGTGTTGTAATTCCGCAAGAACAATGTTGTAAATACCTAGGAGTGTATTTAAACTCCAAACTTTCTTGGGGAGAGCATGTTGATAATGTTACGGGTAAAGCATGGAGGGCACTTCACTTTATTATGAGAATCTTGAGAAAGGCTAGCCCCAAATCGAGGGAAATAGCATATCTAACGTTAGTGCGGCCGTTAATGGAATACGGAACTACACGTTGGGATCCCTATAGAATATATCAGATAAATTCCTTAGAAAGAATCCAGTATAGGGCAGCTAAATTTGTTAAAGGTAAAAGAGAAGATGGAAACGATACGATAAAAGAACTTAAATGGGAAACTTTGGAAAACAGACGTAGGAAAACTAGAATAACATCATTGTATAGAGCACATCTAGGTCAGAAAGCATGAGTAGACATAACGGCTCGGTTAGAAAAGCCAACGTACTATGGTAGGAACGATCATGATTTTAAAATCAAATGTAGGAAACAGAAAACGGATGTAGGTAAATTCTCATTTTTAAATAGAACTATAAATGATTGGAATGACCTACCTGCAGCGGTCTTTGAGGGCTGTCCTTCCTTAAGGAGATTCAAGAATAACTTAAAAAGTTGTGTATAAAGTGCAAATTAAAATTAAGGTGACATTCAACATTTAATTTTTTTAAGGTGACATGTATTTATTTAGCCTGACGAGTTTACTTCCTTGGTTTGAATTGTAAATTATTTAAAAATAGCATGTAAGAGGGCCTTAGACTAGAAATGTTTAGTTTAAATGTAATTCTGTTTATAAGTATGCATAAGGATGTAATTATTTGACTTATTTGAACTGTTGTATCAGTGAAGCGAGGTGAGTCAGTGAAGTTATGGTTTTACAGTGCAGTGAACAGTTCCGATCAGTGATAATTTATAGCGTCAATGAAATGTGTTCTATAGTGTCAGTGAAATGTGTTACAGAGTGTCGGTGAAATGTGTGCTAAAGTGTCAGTGAAATGCGTCATAGTGCCACTACAGGGAAAGAGATGAGAGTAAAGTGAAAGACTATTGAAACTTATGTAGGACCTCTACATAATTATGTAGGTTGTATTGTAAAATTAGGTATTTTATTGATGTTTTATTATTATTGTGTTAAATTGTATTGTGTATTCTTATTGTATTGTGTATAAAATTGTATATGTGTTGTAAAATTGTATTGTGTATTGTAAATTTATTGCGTATTGCTTATCATTTTATTGTGTATTGTTTATATTGTATATACCACTGCCACCTGGTGCTTGCCCACTTGCAGTGTAAATAAATACATACAATCACTAATTTCTGCATGTCGACCATTTTTCTCCGTTAAGTACTGCCCCTGATCATCATATATAAGAGATTGGCGAACCCCATGTTAAAAATGGTAACATGTGGAAGAGAACAACCACAAGTATCACCACTGTCGATTGGTAACGACCACTAGATGGAAGTAGCCTACAGTTACTCCATGCAATTCAAATGGGAGTTACAACGTAACATCTTTTACAGTCGCTAGATGACAGCATAGTGAAATTGATAAAAGTTGTTGCTTTCAAAGTCAATAAGGCTGATAATCTGTTATATGTGATCTGGGATAATAAGTATCTAAAATCCACTAGAACTAGCGGAAAAGCTACTAATTTGGCAGCATTCGGATTGGTGGGTGTGTTGTATTAGTGTAGGCCTACAGCCTCAACAGTGCATTCCACATTAAAAATTCAAGCACAATAGATTAAAAACTACCCATTTTCAACAACTTTCTCCTGTTTTCATTTTTTGCTACCTGCACTAATAACGGACAATCAATCCATTAATTTTATAAGTAATTATTTATTTACCTGCTTCAGCCTGGCCTTTAACAAAACAGATCCTGTTGCCTGATCCTGAACCTCCAAGAAGCAGACATCTGAGTCAAATCTCGAGAATTCTGTTTGTGTCACGCTCATCACAAAACCTTCCAAATGGCTTCCTTTGAACTCTTCCAAAAGTCTTCTGGAAACTGGAGCTCCAGGTGCTATAAATGGCAGTTCCTTTAGGTACAGCTCAAGGCTTCGATCTTCTGGAGTTAAGCCCGACAGAACAACCTAAAAACATTCACATTCACACTCATTCACTGCACGCCACCATAGGTTCTTGAAACTACAGCGAAAGGAATAAAAATGAACAAGATCGTACTTGCTTACTGTGCAGCACCTCGAAGTCTCACCTCGTAATGCAAGGAGCAGTCGGAGTCCACGGCAAGCCACGCCATGCCTGCCATTGTGGCTGGCGCCGTTACGTTCTGCCTCTTCAGTAGAACAGGAGAGCGAGAATCTCTGGCATCAGCCATCGGTCGAGGTGCGAGTCTTCCCCTCACAAGGCTGGGCTCTGTTCTTGTTGCCACATTGAGGGACAGCTCGCCTGCATACAGCTGCTCCAGTTCACGTGGGCTCATTCTATCTATTGTGCCTTCACACAGAAATGGATCTGATAGATATTACTTCTGCTCTGAATCAGGAAGAGGTCGAGAATTTGATAGAGAAACACACATATTATTTATTGATTACACAAAAGCCTTTGATAAAATTATGAGACATGTATTTTGGACAATGTCATAGTATGTTTGGATCTTTAATATTGTAATCCGACAGAATGAAAATTCGGCTATTTTTCCTCTATATGTATCTTTATAAAACAGTTTCCGGTATGTCAAACTTTAACTATTTCGGTTAACCTTAGCACAGCCAGTATTAAGCTATGGTAGTGAAGCGTGGACTGTGAAGAATAAAGATGTCGGTAGAATAACAGCAAGTGAGATGAGGTTTATGAGAGCAACAGCTGGATATACTCGCTGGGATCATAAAAAAAAAATGAGGACATAATGCAAGAACTTCAAATAGCACCCATTATGCAGTTCATCAGTAAATATCAACTTCAGTGGAAGGGTCATCTCGAGCGAATGAATCGATGCAGAATTCCAAAAGCACTGTTTCATTACCATCCGTATGGCAAAAGATCTCTAGGCCATCCAAAGAAGAGATGGACTGAAAATTCTAGTTTGAGACCGTAACAGGCCACTTGGCCTAATACTTGTTAGGAAGATGATGGCGACGACAATTTCAGTGCGCATGTGTCGATCCATTTCCACCTCCTACTTGAATGCTCGAGGGGAGGGGGATGGTTATGGAGATGACGATTGGAATGCAAAGTCAGTTGGGATTTGGCCTGATACCGGTCACTAAGAAGGGAGAATCAACTCAGTTGGAGAGATCAACCAACCGAAACTTGATTTTTGCTATGTGATAAGTATACACCGGAAACTTGGAGATTGTGATTGTGAGATGGGTTATGTGTGGGTTAGCAGATTTTAACAGATATGTAAAAAGGGGCTGCCGTTGAATGAAATAATTTTGTTATTTATTTTTCTGAAAGTTTGCTGTTTATTCTATTTAAGAGAAAGATTATAATTAAAGGGAATATTCTTGTTATTAATTGTTTGAAAGTTTGTTGCTAATTCTATTTAAGAGATAATTATAATAAAGCGAGGTATTGTAAGTTTTGGATTTTTCCTTTTTCTGAATTTATATTTGTTTTTCAAAGTTTTCCTTACTTAAACACTGGTGTAGTGAGCCAACGTTACAACAATTATGGTTAAACGAGGTAATCCACTCCATCTAATTGAAGTAATTAAAGATATATATATCAAGGAACAAAAATTCAGATATCAGGAATCACAGATTTAAAAACAGAGGAAAGTAATATAGGTGTAAGACAAGGATGCAGCATGTCTCCGCTACTTTTTAACAATATATTGACGAAATAGCTAGACAATGGATGAATATTATACCCTTCTACTCCCATAATTTCAACAAAAGAGAATATGCATTAACGTTAATGTTTGCAGATTATTATATCTAATTCAGAAGATAACCTCCAGAAATCAATACATGAGGCTATCAAATGCAAAACTCGCCATATCCAGGTAAAGTGATTTGTCAGAAACAGGAAAAACCGTTATGGATATGGACAGTTTTGCATTTGTTAGTAGTTTTCTGAGCTCTATGAAAGAGGAATTAGACAAGATTTGCACAAACCGACTATATCAGTAGATAGAGAGCTGCAAGAAGTACAACATCCCATATGTAACTCATTTTTTTTAAATTTTGGATAAGACGAGTTTTGCACTTGATAGTCTCACATGCATTAAATAGAGTAGCAAAAGAATATAACATGACAGTGTCCCTAAATAAAACTAAAGTGATGGCTTTCAAGGGAAAAGAGAGCATACGATCAAAAATTGTAATTGAAGATAATATTGTGGAACAATTTATAGAATTTAAAAACTTAGGATGCAATATATCATACCAAAAAAGAGTCTGATCTGCACATGTGTGGACATTGTGGCATGAGAGTAGGCCACTAGAGGGAACCGAAGAGGTGAAACCCAAACTGAGAGTATTATAGATTTATTAATTTGTCCTACAGAATAATATCTGTAATTTGACAATTAATATTTGAGGAGAAAAATTCGCTCCGGTGCCGGGGATCGAATCCGGATCCTTGGTTCTACATACCAAGTGCTCTAATCACTGTGTTATGCCGAATTCAATCCACAGCACCGGACCGAACTCTCCTCCTTCAATGTTTCCCTTTGTGGCCTGACTCCAAGTTAGGCATATATGTTAACGTATATGTCCAATGTCAACTGCCATTATATTAGGAGCGCACTCGGCTGAGTGACTTGTTTGGCCGGGATTCCGCAGTTAAGTACACATTAATCTGTACAGACATATGGCAGTTGACATTGGACATATACGTCAACATATATGCCTAACTTTGAGTCAGGCCACAAAGGGAAACACTGAAGGAGGAGGGTTCGGTCCGGTGCTGTGGATTGAATTCGGCGTAGCTCAGTGGTCAGAGCGCTTGGTACATAGAACCAAGGACCCGGGTTCAATCCCCGGCACCGGAGCGAATTTTTCTCCTCAAATATTAATTGTCAAACTGAGAGGATTCGATCCGACATCGGGATGGGAATCCTGTGTGACTTGGTGGATAGAGCATCAGCACGCAGAGCTGAAAACCCGGGTTCAAATCCCGGTGCCGGAGAGAATTTTTCTCCGTTCCACTCATCTTTCATCATTAAAGTTCTAGGTAGAAATAGGATTAATAGATTAGTAGATAAATTTCGTGAAACGGAGATAAGGACCCTAGTAAGCAACGTAACTGTGCTCACAGAATTAACTCTAGATAACACTGGACATTTTCTGGGAAATTCCCCTAAAACATCACTCCGGTATCTTTCGCATTTCTTCACGAATGTTATGTTTCAGTTCATCTAAAATATGTGGATTTGTCTTGTATATTTAGTCTTTTTACTCTCATTTTGTTTTCGGGCGAAGGATGGTTCCACCTGCGAGAGTAGACATATGTTAATACATATTTCTCGTAGTGTAATGGTTGATTTCATCATATATACGCAGATGCCAGAAATATATGGAAAATTGAATCAGTCAGTTCCAGCATCTCCTTGCGCGATATGGGTCAGTAAATTATTTTTACTTTTTAAGTGTTTATTAATAAATGAAAAATTATGTTTTATTTAACGACACTCACAACTGCCAACGTTATAACAATGTCGCCGGTGTGCCGGAATTTTGTCCTGCAGGAGTTATTTTATATGCCAGTAAATCTACTGACATGAGCCTGTTACATTTAAGCACACTTAAATGCCATCGACCTGAGCCGGGATCGAATCTGCAATTTCGGGCACAGAAGGCCAGCATTCTATCGACTGCGTCACCGAGGCCAACTGTTTATTAATAACAACACGAGAGAAACCCTCGTAGATAGATTTAACTTTATAATATAGGTCTACTGAGAATTTCCTGGCGCCAGATCACTAGCACCAATGGCCTGATCTTCTGCCGAGCTTGATGGTCCAATGTTCATTGTTCACCCATACAAAATGTAGGTCCTACCACAGTCTAGTATATGCAGTCACGAAGCTCAATACGTAGTAAATATACATCCATAGATAGTTGCTAACCACTAGGATCGCTACTATCGCCTCATTACAGACAATGTGTCTCTTTAACACTGTGTGATTTTACTAAAACATCTGATTGCATATCCCACGATCTTTTAATAGCTAAGTTGCAACACTATGGTATTAGAGGAGAAAGTTTAAACCTTATCAGATCTTATTTAAAAAATAGAAGACAAATTGTTAATATATCAAATAAGCTCTCTGATGTGAGACATGTCACTAATGGAGTTCCTCAAGGCAGCATATTAGGCCCTTTTCTCTTTCTTGTATTAATAAATGATTTACCATTCAGTCTGCTTCAAGATCTAATCATGTATGCAGATGATACCACCTTAATAACATCTCACTCAGATCTTAACCAGTTAAAGTTGTCACAGATTAATAATCTTAACATAGCTAAGCAATGGTTTCACTCAAACAAGTTAGTGCTTAATGAAGAAAAAACCCAGAAACTAATCTTAGGCCTCCCCAACACACTAGATTATGAAATATCTTATGTTAAACTGCTAGGTTTTTATTTGGATCCAAAATTAGGATGGTAATTTTTGTTTTTAGGAAGTTAAGGCCATTGGTTTCAACAGAAACTCTCAGACAGGTATATTTTGCACTGTTTGAATCTCACATTAACTATGGAATTCATATATGGGGAAGTGCAACAGGAGTCAATAGCATCTTATTACTATAAAAAAAGAGCACTGAGGGTAATATTCAATAAAAATACCAAGGAATAATGTAGACCACTATTTCCAGAGTTAAAAGTAATGTCAGTTTACAATCTATTCATTTACAGAACCTTGATATTCCTTAGATCCAACATAGATTTTTATCAGACTAGATCAGATATACATTCTTTCAACACTAGAAATAAAGATAAATTAGATTACACAAGGTGCAGATTGAGTGTGAGCTAAAATATCTGCTTTTTTAATGCCATAAATATATTTAATAAGCTACCATTGGAGGCGAGAAAGTTACCAATAAATAGGTTTAAGTCCTGCATACATAGATGATTGCTGAACAGACCTTTCTATTCAGTCAGTGAATTCATGGAGTGTGATGTAAATATTATATTTTAGAAATGTAACCCTTTCTTTGTATTTTAAATTGTCTCTTTGTATTTTAATTATACCTTTTGTCCCTATATAAATGTTTTAACCTACAGCATACTCTGTTTATCTCTCAGTGTTTGTTTTGTTTATTTCTCAGTGTTTGTTCATTTGACTATGTATGTTTATTTGCTTATAATTATTTGTTTATTTGTCTATATTTATTTGTGCTAAGTTTGTTTGTGCATGTGTGAGTGTATGTGTGCATGTATATACTATCGAACCTGACGATGTCATATCCAGGCCTTGTACACTGGTTTCTGACAAATAAATATTATTATTATTATTATTATTATTATTATTATTATTATTATTAATGCAACAACAGTACCTGCACAGTCTATTCTTCCTGGTACCCTCATAAACTCAAGCTTCGTGACTGTATATACTAGAGACTGTGGTCCTACTATAGTTAAGCTCAGATAACATCAAAATATGTCAATATTTCTACGCTTATTTATCCTTCAAACACAACATACTAACCATTTGCCCACCCAGAAACAAGACTTGGAGTGAGGTCTTCCAGTTCCACCATTGATCTTCGTCCACCACTGCGGTGTCCTGACACCAGAACAAGCATTGGAGAGTCCTGAAGACTAAGCTCATCCAACTGCACACTATAAACCAGCGATCCATCTCTACTCATGTACATCCACGCCATGCCTGACGTCAGTGTCTGAGCAGATAACGCTTTTTCTATATCTTCATCTTCATCATTACCACCATCAGAGTCAGAAGATGCTAACACTCCCTACAACAGAATCAGAAAACAATGTTGTTACGTATTCCCCGACTTTACTGTACTCGTCACGAATTTGAAATGTTTTAATACAAGGAATCTGTGCATAATAATTTTTATAGCAGAGACAGAAACAGAAAGAGATAGAGCTGAAAATAGGGACAGAGAGAGAGAGACAGGGACATATGGCGAGGTAGACAGATAGATATAAAATAAATATTTCAAAACTTCCCAGTTTACATAACTAATTATTTAAACTGAATTCAATTTAAACAAAAAACACGTCAACTTAGATATTGAGGGGGAAGTCTGAAACCAGGCTTAATTGCATTTTAGATTTTACCCTCCATCCCCCAGCCACCCCCACTTTGAAATTTCAAATGGCACCCCTATATTTTTATACTTAAATATGAAAGAGTATTCAATTGTTTATACACCTCATTCATTTGTTTTCGCATCTTTTGTTTTCTATCGTCGCCTGGCAACCTGTATTTTTGTTATTGTTGATTAGAGCTGAAGAGAATAAAGCTACAAAAAACTTATTGAGCATTTCATGTGATAGTTCTGTGTATTAAATTATTTTAAAATGGTGTATACCCTTCAAGAGAGAACATAAATCATTCTTATTGATTAAATTTAGGACATTACACAAAATAAACTGTGTTTTCATCCTACAATCAACTGATAACACAAATACAGGTTGCCAGGCAACGATAGAAAACAAAATGCGAAAACAAATGAAAAAGATGTATAAATAATTGAATGATCTTTCATATTTAAGTATATAAATATATATAAACACTAATTATAAACATTTACATAGAGATAAAAAATTTTACAGAAGAAAAAGTTCGTCCAAAGGGCTGGACTCTGGACGAGTACCCAAAACGCTCATTGCATTTCCGCGTTGAATAGCAATACTTAAGTGTTGACGCAAATAAGTAGTGCAACGTCGATCACCAGTAATGGAGATCAAAATTTGGTCGATTTGAGATACCAAACTTTAGCGTCATGACTCCAAGGACCGAAGGTCTCCACAGCAAATGGAACAAAGATATAATTGTCTAAAAGATGAGCATATTTATTGACTTTCTTCTTCACGGCTAATTCAGCAGCAGATGCTGCGCGTCTGGAGGTATTCGGCAAGTGAGATGGAGCTAGAGTGTCAACACAAGTGGAGTCCCAAATTAAAGATTTTCCTCTAGACCATGGAATTAAGGTCAGACCATCGGGTCGTTTACCATCTGGGTGACTAATACCTGGTGGTTCCAAAAGAGACGGGATGCCACAAGAAGTCAGAGATCTTTTAATGATATCATTGAGTGATGTATGTCTGGGAATGCGACCCTTGCTCCTCGCACAGCTGAGTGCATGATAACCATAAATATCAGCAATTCCCCCGCAAATACATTGGTGTGGCTGGCAGAGTTTACAACGAAGGCGTAAAGCTATTGTGATTTTAAAGGATGTACTATCTATTAGGGTGCCGATGTGAGGAGAAGGTAATGCGTGTAACCAAGCCATTTGAAATTTCGAAGTGGTGCTGGCTGGGAGGGTGGGGGGGGGGGGACATCCAAAATGTAATTAAGCCTTGTTTCAGAATTCCCCCTTGATGTCTAAATTGACGTATTTTTTGTTTAAAGTGAATTCAGTTTAAATGATTAGTTATTTAGACTGGAAAGTTTTGAAATGAAAGCCCTGTATAATAAATAACGATTTAAATACATTCATTTGTTCAGTTTCAGTTATTTATTTATTCGTTCATTCTATTAATAGTAAACAGAAAAGGCACCGAACGAGATATAATATGCTATACAATACCTGGAATATTTCACATGTTGCTCGTGTAATAACTTTGCCTTCTAATCTCAGTTCTGTTGGCTTCTTCTTTGAAGATATAGATACTACTAGTTTTCCTCTAGTTAACAACCTCAATTCTGCACTTGTAACCACTGACAGAACTTCAACAACATTCAATTCATGAGCTGGCTTTTGGACTTTCCTTTCCTGTAAACATTACAAGTACAGACAGTATAGGCCTACTATTTAGTAATAATAATAATAATAATAATAATAATAATAATAATAATAATAACAACAACAACAATAATCCTTCCATGTTTTGGACCTAGGAGACTTATCACAGTCTATACAGTCACGAAGCTTGAGTTGTGAGGGTGCTAGGAACAAAAGACTGTGCTGGTACTATTTCGCATTGTCTGTAATGACGCGATGTTAGCGATCCTAATGGTTAGCAACTATCTATGGATGCATATTTACTACGTATTGAGCTTCGTGACTGTATATACTAGACTGTGCTATTATGGTCTCTATTCAACATCTGAAGGGTCGACCATCATACTTTCTTTGAGACTTTTTAGTAAGACGAGTCATCTCAACAGGTAATAATAATAATAATAATAATAATAATAATAATAATAATAATAATAATAATAATCATTTCATTGTAATTTATTTATTTATTTATTTATTTATTATTATTAATATTTGTGTGCTGAACAACAGCCAGAGGCCAATTATAGTTCAGCACAATACACAAACAGAAGATACAAAGGTGCAAAAACAAATAAATAATATCTTAAATAAACAATAACATACATAAATAAAATAGATAACAAGAACAGTAAATACTAATAATCAAAACGAAACTATACCTTAAAAGGATCTAAATTGTGCCCATGCAAATTGGCATATTGTATGCATCTACAGATGCATAATAATAATAATAATAATAATAATAATAATAATAATAATAATAATAATAATAAATTAATAATATGAAAAAGTATGCTCTTGCACCATACATTTTGAACTGAATTTTCCTGCGTATTATTATTATTTTTTTTATTAAAAGAGCTTCCTCAAATTAGAGGCTGCCATTAGACAAAGCATACAAAACAATACAAGAACAAAATAGAAGATGAGAACTAAAAGAGTAAGAAAAAGGCAAACAAATACACAAACAACAATGGCAGTTTACAGAAGAAAAAAAAAATTTCAAGTAAAGAATCAATGAAAGCTAAGAAGGAAAAAGAAAAATGATAATGGTGCGTCAATTTTTTTCCATACATTTTGAGGAAATACAGCGAGGAGGGGAAGTCGTCAAAGAAATTCATTACGTGTATTTAGCCATTATTCATAGAACATTATTTGTTAACTTCAGGTACTATAATTACTGCAATTTCAACGAGAATTACAATTTTCACTTGGCCTGTAACAGCAAGTGGATCTCAACTGATAATGAAGTTGGTATGACTAAAATGTAATCTATAACACTTTGGATTATGACTTTATGATTTTCTCTTAATAATCTCTCTCAAAAGAACCTTCAGCTCGAATTTCATATCCTACAGTAGCATTGCAACGCAGAACAAAATTCACAAAAAATCTATGCCGATAGAATTCTGAGAGTGCATTCTTTACCTCTTCCAGAACAACCTGCTGTTTTTCTTGAGATTCAAGACGTACAATCACCGGGACATCAGCGACGTCATCAGGAGAGAAAATACCATTGAAAACCACAGATATATGTATTGATGGAGTTGAAGACGTTGCAGTTACAATTGCTGTTCCTCCAGCACCACTCATTGCCAAAGAGTCCGTGCCGGGAGCTGGTTGCATTAGGGAAGAGAACAGTTCTTTGCTGAGGGAACGATACCTGAGAACATAAATTGTATATTGATAAGTGTGCAGACATATTTCACAGGTGTTAGAACTGCAGAACATCTGTTCACCACATACGAGAACGTAACTTCTTGTTCTTTCCTATAAGAATTTATATGCAACACAATGTATAATTTAAAACAGCCATTTGATAATATGAGTTTTATATAAAACTGAAATATTCAATTTGCATTATTAGCTGTATGGCTGAAGTATGAGGTTTTGATTCAGTGGCGGCTTCTCAAGGGGGTTGCAGGTTTGTACACCCCCCATTAATATTCCTAATCTCCTGGCTTTGTTACTATTAAAAATATAATTTTATTTTACAATTTTCATTCATGACTATCTGCAGCTGGCGTCTTGTTTTGTACGTCTGCAGGAGCCTCCGAGTCTCTTGGTTTGCAAAGGTGTTGAAAACCTAGGGAAGGTAACTTATAGAGATGTTCGGCTAATGCGGGGACAGGGGGATTAGAGTCGTGGTCTGCTGCTTTCCTCATTGAAAACGGTTTGTCGCACTCCCTGACATGGACACCAACGTCAGTGCAGAAGAAACTAAATTCATTGGGAAAGTATCTGTTTCAACTAGACATTTGTCCGTAGTAATAAGCATGAAAAATGTATTCATTCTGCTTGTGCAACGGACAGTCGCATATTTCGCACATAACTTTCTCAATCTACATGCACACAAACGGCACAATACATAAAGGAGCTTGTATTTTGCTTTAAAGTTCTAAGAGTTTTCGTTCTGACAATAAGTGCTGCTATCTCCCGACAGCCTACGAAAGCTGCATTTGAATTTTATGAACGAAAACGTTGCACTTTATACTTGGTAGCATTCTGATGACGATTCTGTGCTCAAATGTTTTTCATGAGGGTAAATCGCAATATAGAGAGCTCCGCCCACGACCCCTTCCACTTTTGGACTTTCTGTATAAATAGGTATGCTTGTATTTAGTCATTTTACTTATTAATTGCATATAAATTAGCTTTATATGTATACGCCCTCAGGTATACACGGTTTTAAACTTTAAAGTATGTTTAACTCCTCTTCGATATCCATTGTGCACCACCATATTTTCAAACCACCAGCCGCCACTGTTTGATGTAGAATAGGCGAGTTTAATCAAAATTTGTGGTGTAGAAAGACGACGATATGATAGGTTTACCATTACAATTATCAGTCTGGCACAATTAAAAAAGAAAATAGCCACCAGCACAGCTCAGTCGGCTAAGGAGCTTGCCTGCCGATCCGGAGTTGCGCTCGGGCGCGGGTTCGATTCCAGCTTGGGCTGATTACCTGGTGGTGTTTTTTTCGATGTTTTCCCCAACCGTAAGGCAAATGTCAGGTAATCTATGGCGAATCCTCGGCATCATCTCGCCAAGTATCATCTCGCTATCACCAATTCCATCGATGCTAGATAACCTCATAGTTAATATAGCGTCGTTAAATAACCAAATAAAGAAAGAAAGAATATATATACAGGATGAGTCAGGAGAAAAGGTATATGGTTAGAGGGGTGATAAGATTGGTGATCCTGAACAAAAAAGTTTGTATGAACATATGTCCTATTCTTAACGCTCTCGGAGAAAACTAATGGAAACAATGAGGAAAGGAAAAAGTGCAGATGATAGTAAATTAAAACAATGTTCCTTATGTTCTGTTTAATTGTGTACGTTTCTTTACAGAACATGTTCAAAAAGTCCACCGTCAACTTCAATGCACTTAGCAGCTCTTGTAGACAGTTGCTGTGTTGCTGATCTGAACCAATTCGGACATTCCTTTACTTGAGCACAAGCATTTAAAATGCGAGCGAGAAGTTCCTCCCTTGTTTCCACTTTGCGCTTGTAGACTTCGCTCTTAAGGCAACCCCACACACAGTAATCCAATGCAGTAAGGTCGGGTGACCTCGGTGGCCAAGAAATGACTCCACCGCGACCGAGTCAACGTCCAAGATACGTTTCATTGATCCTACTACAACCTAATGTGTTTTGGTTGCGTTTGCATGTGAGTGCTGATGAAGGACATGAGACTGACGCCCGTGATTTTAAAATATATAAATGTCAGACACTGTTAATAATAGAGCATATGTTCATACAAACTTTTTTGTTCAGAATCACCAATATTATTACCCCTCACAACAAGTACCCTTCCTCCTGATTCACCGTGTATATACTTCCTATGATGGATATTTGAATTTTGCGTCAGGAAGAACACTTCGTACTTGCAGACTCTTTGTCGCAGAGCGTTGCCCTTGGTGCACTGTAGGGAGTGGTTTACAGCGTACCAGTCTGATGCTTATGATTATTATTATGATTAATGGAGCAATGGTGTAATGTCATAGGGAACCTAACCAGGGGCGGCTTTCGAAGAGGGGCTGCGGAGCTGCAGCACCTCCAGACATTTGTGGCTCTTGTCTCGTTTTATATTGTGAAAAACATTTACTATACAGTCTCTATTTAGCGGCTCGAATTTTTAAAAAAAATTTCGTTCTCAATGACATGCACGCAATCGTTAGTGAAGTCACTTCCTCCCCTGGTGCTGCCAGAGCGAAGCCAGAGACAAGGACTACAGGGTGAAGCCACTTCCTCCCCTGGAGCTGCCAGTCTCTTCTCGGATGCTTTGCGCGTTAGTTTTACCCCTCCTCCCTGCTGCCCCTCGCCATGAATCCAGAGTTTCCAAGCGCTGCAAAATTTGCAGCAGTTTGTCAGTAGCGCGCAGTTTTAAATACGTTTTCTTTAATGTTGTGAGTATAACAAGTGCAAAAATGTTTAATTCTGTACAATATTTACAGTCTATTCAGTTCAGTACCTTAATAATTCAGGAGAAATGTGAAATTAAGTGTCCATCACTTGAATCTCATAATGGAAAGAGCCGCTAAACAAAATACAAAGGCTCGCATATTTTTTGCTAATTTATCCAGTATCCCTTTCTTCTCTCGATATCCACACAGTCTGTGTTAGATTAATGTGTTTCAAAGACAATTCCATCAGCTGGGGGAACAAGATGGATTTAAAATAAGAACAGTAAATGTTGTTCATGAGAAGAAGGCGCCATTGCTAGAATGTTTTCAAACCATAATGGAATCTGAAACATCTAACATCACAATGAATGAGGCAAGCGCCCTGGTGCGTGCTCTTGAAGGTCCTGAATTCAATTTCTGGCTCAGTTATTTCTTTCACTTATTGATGTATCGTGTATATATATTATACAACCAACTACAACATCGCCAGTTAGATATTTCTAAGGTTCAAATCTGCATATAAAAATTAAATTATGGTTTATTTAACGACACTCGCAACAGCCGGGGTCATATCAGCGTCGCCGGTGTGCCGGAATTTTGTCCGCAGGATTCTTTTAAATGCCAGTAAATCTACTAACATGAGCCTGTCTCATTTAAACACAACTTACAAGATAAGGCGCATGGAACTAATCTTTAAATAAAGTAAGTTGCTTGGTTTATTTTTGTATGCAGCGCCCCTTAATTCAATACCCACGAGCCGCCACTGAACCTAACACTTAACACTGTCTTTGTTCACCACAAATTCAACATGAACCCACCGAGATTCGAACCCGCGTTACCAGCGTGGAAATATGACGCTCCCGCCAATTGACTAACAGCGCGCCAGAAAAAAAATATATTTAATGGTTCACTTACAAGCCTACAGTTTAGAAAAGTATTGTCTGGCGAAGACATAAAACAAAGAGAAAGATACTGAAATACTGCGAATATTACTCCACAGTCTAGTATATACGGTCACGAAGCTTGAGTTGTGAGGGTGCTAGGAACAATAGACTGTGCAGGGTATTATTTCGCATTGTCTGTAATGAGGCGATAGTAGCGATCCTAGTGGTTAGCAACTATCTATGGATGCATATTTACTACGTATTGAGCTTCGTGACTGTATATGCTAGACTGTGATTACTCTGTGTTTCTTCACTCGCTCGAAAGCCCTGGACACCTCACCTTGCCACTTGTCCACTCAGTACATGTTCTTGATCTCCACTGCCCCACAATAGGGAGACAAACATCTTCTCTTCCCTCAGTAACCTGCGATATACTCTTGACACTCTTCGCCATACTCCACACACCTGCGCAAATCAGAAAGGTAACTGCAATTAATTTTACATCTTAATTACAAAAACCGAATGCTGAATGTAAAGGATGCGTCAGAAAGAACGGATGGATTTCAAACTATCGATACGCAACGAGGAGAGAGATATAGTGAGGGGGACCACGACTGTTGGGTCAGCCATAGAATGCAGTTTCAGTTGAGAATATGGTGTTGGTCTGGTGTACAACGTGCTTTCATCGTAGAGACATTTTTGAAAAATGAAGAGTCTGTGATCGCCACTCAGGACTCATTTCGACATCGGATGTCAAGCTAGGATTCCAACTCGGAATACAATTTTGCGGTGGGTGGCTTCATTTCGTATCACAGGTTCAACATTAAAGAAGAAATCACCTGGACGAAATTCTATTGCACTGAGATTGTCCAAGGTTACGGTAAGATCTCGCGCCCTGCGACTTCTTTCTTTGGGACCATTTGAAGGCGTAAGTTTGTAAACATCGATCACATACACTGGACGAACTGAAGACAGCGATTCGTGAAGAAATCGTGGCAATTGCACCAGCTGTGACTGTGAAAGTGATGGCGAACATCAGAAAACGCCTCGATGCCTGTATTGAAAGCCAAGGACATCATATGGATAATGTTGTTTTCCATAAATAAACTGCATGTATTGGTGAATATGTTGATAACAATAAATTTTTGATTTGATGAATCTTTACAATTTTCTTGCCATGTGAAATCCATCCGTTGTTTCTGACGCACTCTGTATTATTTATT